>NC_016091.4:37754730-37902796 GCF_000004515.6 Glycine max
TTGAAAACATTCATGCATACGCATGTATATTGTTGTGGTAAAACAGGGGCAGGATCACCTTGGGCTACCTTCTGGAGTGAAGACAAAACATGAACGGCAGAAACCAATCAAGGTAGGGTAATGATGCGGCCAAGATTGGCCATACCTGGTTGTTTATTACTTGCAGGTACTTAAGGATGAACGCAAGCGGGGATGGGGTCACGATCGACCGATCGTTGCCCTTCTCTGTGCGAAACAAGCAGGGAATGTCGCTGCAAGGCAGCCCCGTATCCTTTGTATTTTGCAGCTTTCTTTTACTATTTGTTTGTTTTAAAAAGGAAAAGAGTAATAATAAAATAAGTAATCAACGCCTAATTCTAACCTAAGTAAGTTCAAGTTAGGCAAAATGCTAATCCATGAGAAGGGAGGGGACATGATTAATGTTCCCCTCAAAAAAAAAAAGTGCAGGTTAGCTCGCCTGGGCGAGCCACCCCTGCACCAAATTATAAAAATGACGAAAGGGGGGGCGTTTTTACATTCAAAAACTTCTTTTCCCCCCTTTCAAAAGCCATACCCACGGGATTGACGAATTTGCAGCCCTAGGGTCATCCTTTTTCGCATTTTTTGATTCCGTTTTGCGCTTTTGTTCATCACCAACAAGTAAGTATTCCATCCCTAAGCTTTCTAGCTTTTCATTGGTGTATTTTGATCTCCTTTTGGTGCTCTAAATTGTGGGAGTGTGCTCAAATATATGGGGCAATTTTGATTTGTTTTCTTGCTTGATTAGGTTGAATTAGGGGTTGGTATGAGATGGCCCTAGGCCTATAATGCATTTTGAAACAATAGGACATGCCACATTGTCCCCGTTCTCTTGCTATTGATGCCTAAACGCGCGCCCACCAAGTGTTCGGTGAAATGCCTCAATGGCATTAGCGTGAGACAACCCATGGGGTATTTTGGTTTGTGCATATTTTCTATTTTTTTGGAATATGTATTCATTCCCGAAAAAGGCTAGAGTAATTGCCCCACATATATCCTAGTCCTAGAAACTGAAATTTTATGCAAAAAAAAAAAAAAAAGCACAAAAGGAGGTGCATATTGGGTAAAGTTACCCTTTTTTGGCCAGCAATCAGCTATGGGCCACGCTACAATATTTTCCCTATGCCTAGAGGGTTAGGAATTTTGCTCATCATAAATGTGTAGGTTTAGAATAGGTAGCAAAATACCTTTGGCAATTTACACTTTGGGTATGATAGCAAAATACTTGGATGTATGTACATATAATTTTTGGTAGTCAAAATGTCTCACAAAAAAATATACATAAATATGTTGCATGTTATGTAAAGAAGATACATTACCAAAAAATGTATACCTTTTAATTTGAATACAATTTTAGTCAGCAAAGGAAAATATATTTGAATTTGCATGCGGCTTTAGGTAGCAAAAACTTGAAAAGAGCATAAAATGTAGCACCTTATTGTGTAGATAGTCAAGATTCATCATGAAGTTTGTGTATGTATAGGTATTAGAAATACCAAGATGTGCACATGTGCAATTTTTGGTACCCCAAAATGCTTTGAGTATGCATGTATGTGAATTTAGCCAAGGAGGTGTGTGATGTAAGTAATAAATACACCTTGGAAGTACGTGTAAATAATCTAGGTAACGAAGCTGCCTTGATTGTATATGGGTGCATTTTTTTTGGTTAATAGAATGTCTTGTGCAAGAGAACGTTTGTAAGGAAATATGCGCATAAGCTTCCTCTAAATTTACATTGATGTTTGTATTTATGGGAGGAGGTTGTATGTCATTTTTGTTTTAAGAATAGTATCCCACTGGTAAAACTAACTTTCCAAATGTTTGCCTTCGTAGGAAATGGCCCCGAGGAAGCTTGCCTCAAAGAGGTCCAGGAAGGACAAGGCAGCAGAAGGAACTAGTTCTGCTCCGGAGTATGATAGTCACCGCTTTAGGAGCGCGGTACACCAGCAGCGCTTCGAAGCCATCAAGGGGTGGTCGTTTCTCCGGGAGCGACGCGTCCAGCTCAGGGACGACGAGTATACTGATTTCCAGGAGGAAATAGGGCGCCGGCGGTGGGCACCACTGGTTACTCCCATGGCCAAGTTTGATCCAGAAATAGTCCTTGAGTTTTATGCCAATGCTTGGCCAACAGAGGAGGGCGTGCGTGACATGAGATCCTGGGTTAGGGGTCAGTGGATCCCGTTCGATGCCGACGCTATCGGCCAGCTCCTGGGATATCCGTTGGTGTTAGAAGAGGGCCAGGAGTGCGAGTATGGCCAGAGGAGGAACCGGTCTGATGGGTTCGATGAGGAGGCCATCGCCCAGTTGCTATGTATACCGGGGCAGGATTTTGCCCGGACTGCTGCCGGAAGACGGGTGCGGATCATGCGCACCAACATGACCACCCTGACTCAGATATGGATGACTCTGCTGCTCAGCAACATCCTGCCCACCGATCATAATTCCGACCTCCCCATGCCGAAGTGCCAGCTGGTGTACGCCATCCTGACACGGATGAGCATCCATGTGGCTCAGTTGATCGCTGATGCCATCTATATTTTTGCAGGTATGGCGCCCACTAGGCACCCTTTGGACCCAGATAAGTCCAACAGGGCCCTGGGATTCCCCGCACTGATCACAGGACTCTGCCAGTCGTTCGGAGTCCCCGTTGCACCTACCAAGGTGATTCCGCCGCCCATCACCCGGGTTTTTATTGAGAAGTACTGTACCCAGAGACAGGGTCAGGGTGATGCTCCACAGGCCGCAGGCGCGCCCCCACCACCTCATCAGGCTGGCCAGGCTGGGGCATTTGACATGGAGCAGTATTTACGGCATTTGGTTCGCCAGCAGGCGGCCAACCACCGAGCACATGTACGGACCCATGACTGTCTGTACCAGATGAGCCTTAGCATGCAGAGCCAGGGCTCCGCTTCCTTTTCATGCCCTACTCCAGACCAGTTCAGGGCAGAGGTTGCATGGCCCGGAGATTGGCCCGAGGCCCAAGCAGGAGAGGCACCCCCAGAAGCTCCCGGCGGTGGAGAAGAAGCCCACGAGGATGAGGAGATGGCCGATTTGCTTGACTTCTTGGGAGGGAGTGGAGATACGTGACTGGGAGATCCCCAGATTCATGTTTTCTTTCATATTTCTTTTGTCATTTTTATTCTATGTTATTGTTTTGACTTGAGAGACTAACGTTTGTTTTTGTTGTTTCGATTGTCATTTGTACAGCGCATACATTTTTGTTTAGATTGTTGCGTTAGTATTTATATATCACTACTATCAATGATGTTTGAAATTCTGGAACCGTGTAGAGTTCTTCGTTTAGGAACATCGTCCAAAAGTATATATGTAAAATAAACAAAAAATCATGATAAAAATAAAAATAGAAAAGAAAAGAAAATGAAATGGAAAAGAAAAGAAAGTGAAAAGAAAAAGAGAGCAAATAAGAAAAAAAGGCAAGTAAGGAAAAAGGTAGAAAAAAGAAAAAAATAAGTTGTCAAGCTGAAAAACCAACATGCTGTTGAAAAGAGATGACTTCCAACTTTTCTTTGGAAAAATTCACTGATCATAACTAGTTTTTGAAAAAATGTGTATGCACCTGGAGGGTGAATGCTGTGAAGATTTTCCCAGACGCCCAAAATGGACTCGGATGAATGCACAAATTGATAAAAGAACATATTTTGGAAACATTGGGTTGATCTAAAAATAGAGGGAATGAATCCTGAGCCCTAGCATCACATGACCATAAAAATTTGACACTTGAGTGTCCGCATAGGTGCATGCATGACCAGTTTTGCATAAAATTTCCAAATCGTCATTTTTGCATTTGTGTCATGGAAATAATGTGGGGCATCCCTTTTTATCCTTGAACCAAACCAAACCCTGACATGTATCATGTCTAGCCATTCTACAAGCCTTGAGCCAAAATCCTGACTCACCATAATCCTTACCCTCGGAAGCAAAAAAGAAAAGAAGGAAAATTTCCAATCAAAGAGAAAGTCAAAAAGAAAAGAAAGGAAATTCCCAATCAAAGAGTGGGAGAAAGCAAAAGGAAAAGAAAGAAAATTCCCAACCAAAGAATGGGAGAAAGTAAAAAAGGAAGGAAAGAAAGTTCTTGATCAAAGAAACTAGAAGAAATGTGCAGAAAGGTCTTTTAACCAGACAATATCTGAACAATACAGAATTGTCACCAAATGAACAAAAAGAAGGAAAGGAATCCACGACCTAAAATGGTCTTCTCCCTTTGATTACCAACCGAAATCCCGTGCGCTAGCGACCTTTTTTTTCTCGCCCCGCACTAAACAAAAACAGAAAAAGAAAAAAAGCCAGAAAAATCAAAAGCCAAAAACACACAAAAGCCGAAAGAAGAAACCACCAAAAGAACCCATTCCCAAGGGAAGCCCTGTGGATCCATGATCACGCGTGTAATTTTTGATTTGATAGGAAATAATTTGCAAAGTCAAGTCATGACATATCTATGGTTCGGAATTAGGATGAAACACTTACCTGTGCGAGATTGATACACTTTGAGTGGATTTCTTCTATTTTTGTCGAACCCAGTGTTTCCTCTAAATGATCATTTAGAAACGAAATGCTAACATCCAAAATCTCATTTATGGTTATGGGAGATTTCATCAGCAGACTCTCCTTCCCCGGTAGACGCATTGTTTTTCACTCAAAAAAAAAAAAAAAAAAGAGAGCATATGCTGCTCTAAATCAGTTGGAATATTTGTCTCTTTGCTAAAGCATGTTTGCATTTTAGCGAAGAAAACACTGAGACTCTTTCAAGTCTCACAAGTTATCCAGAACTACGTAGGTCTGAGTTCCTCATTGGAGGATACGTAGGAGCAAGAGCCTCGCTTTTGTCGACCATACCGCCTTTTGTTGCCATGACTCAAGAGCTGGTAGCCCGCGGAGATACCTTACGGTTATCCGCACCCTTTTGTCATCCAGAGGCGGCGGGCCCGATGACAAGCAGAGACCAAGTTTGGTCATTCTGCACCCTTGTATCATCCAGAGGCGGCGGGCCCGATGATACGCGGAGATACCTTACGGTTATTCGCACCCTTTTGTCATCCAGAGGCGGCGGGCCCGATGACAAGCAGAGACCAAGTTTGGTCATTCTGCACCCTTGTATCATCCAGAGGCGGCGGGCCCGATGATACGCGGAGATACCTTACGGTTATTCGCACCCTTTTGTCATCCAGAGGCGGCGGGCCCGATGACAAGCAGAGACCAAGTTTGGTCATTCTGCACCCTTGTATCATCCAGAGGCGGCGGGCCCGATGATACGCGGAGATACCTTACGGTTATTCGCACCCTTTTGTCATCCAGAGGCGGCGGGCCCGATGACAAGCAGAGACCAAGTTTGGTCATTCTGCACCCTTGTATCATCCAGAGGCGGCGGGCCCGATGATACGCGGAGATACCTTACGGTTATTCGCACCCTTTTGTCATCCAGAGGCGGCGGGCCCGATGACAAGCAGAGACCAAGTTTGGTCATTCTGCACCCTTGTATCATCCAGAGGCGGCGGGCCCGATGATACGCGGAGATACCTTACGGTTATTCGCACCCATTTGTCATCCAGAGGCGGCGGGCCCGATGACAAGCAGAGACCAAGTTTGGTCATTCTGCACCCTTGTATCATCCAGAGGCGGCGGGCCCGATGATACGCGGAAATACCCGAGTGGTTATCCGTATAAACATTCTTTTGCTATCTGTAAGACAGAACGCTTGATAGCATGCAGAGGCTGACATAGTCTTCTGCACCTTTTGTTCCTCCGGGAACAACAAGTCATTTACATGCGGAAATTTCATGGTCGCCCGCGACTCTCGTCAACCGAGAGGAGCGAAATTAGTGTCATACACTGATTTTCGGGGACCTTTGCTTGATGACATGCGACCATTCTTTGGTCCTTGTGAGGTGCTTGGCATCCATCATTAGGCAATTTGTGAAATTCTAGGAGCGACAAGTCATGGTCACCCGCGACTCTCGTCAACCGAGAGGAACGAAATTAGTGTCATACACTGATTTTCGGGGACCTTTGCTTGATGACAAGCGACCATTCTTTGGTCCTTGTGAGGTGCTTGGCACCCATCATTAGGCAATTTGTGAAATTTTGGGAACAACAAGTCATTTGCATGTGGAGATTTTATGGTCACCTGCGACTCTCGTCAAATCGAGAGGAACGAAATTAGTGTCTTATCTTTACTTTCCTTTTATCTCCAATAAAAGACAAGTAAAGAGGGGCAACTGTCATACCCTAATTTCGTCCGGGGACCTTTGCTCGATGACGTGCGACCATTCTTTGGTCCTCGTGAGGTGCTTGGCACCCATCATTAGGCAATTTGTGAAATTCCAGGACATGCCGAAAAACCAAAAAAATATTAATGCACAATCCGTAAGTTTCCGTGACACACCGGAAATCAAATGGAAGCATCGTTGCATAATTAAGTGAGGTTCCGTAACATTCCGTAAGTCAAAAAGGGGATGATTATGTAATCTGCAAGGTTCCGTAACATTACGGAAAGAAAACAAGTATCGTTACGAAATTCGTAAGTTTCCGTAACTTTACGAAAAAAGAATCACCAAAAAACAGCAGAGGGGGGTGTACTTAGTAAAAATGGGGGTGCAAATAGCACCCAGGCCCACTTGGGCCCTCCGGAATATTCCTCCAGAAGGCGGTTGCTTCTGGAGGAAGCAACCCTGCTCGCCTGGGCGAGCTGGGCGGCAACCACCTCCCCTATTTTGCTATAAATAGGGGAGGAAGGCAAGAAGGAAGGGGTTCAGCCCCTTAGGCACTTCTCTCTCTTTCGAATTTGCTTGGAAAAATTGTTTCCGTGAAGAAAATCTAAGCCGAGGCGCTTCCGGAACGTTTCTGTAACGTTTTCCGTGAGGAATTTCGCAAAGATTTCAACCGTTCTTCGACGTTCTTCATTCGTTCTTCATCGTTCTTCGATTTTCAACGGGTAAGTACCTCGAACCAAGCTTTTCGATTCATTCTATGTGCCCGTAGTGGTCCACATTGTGTTTCGTGCATTTTTATTCTCGTTTTGTTTACTTTTTATACCCCCTGTTGACGTGCTTAAGCCATTTTACTTAAGTCATTTCTCGCTTAACTTAAAAATAAAATAAATTTCCACCGAACGTTTGAATTGTATTATCCATTAACTTCGGTTAAAATAAATTCCGACCGTTCGATCGTGCCGTAACCACGTTGGAAATCAAAAAGAGGTAAAAAATAATATAATAATCAAAAAGACATCTTTTAGTAAAATAAAGCGGAAAATCAAGTGGACGTTTTCTCTTTGGGATTTCTCATTCTTAATCGAATTGATTAATAACTAAAGTGAAACTAAAGGCTAAAATCAATTCGCCTAGTCAAGCTCGTCCATAAAAAATAGGCTTTTGAAGTTTGTCATTTCATTTCCTCACTAAGTAAAATGGATCATTTTTAAGGTCCAACGCCTTAAAATGATCACCTCTTAAAGTAAAAAAGAATCACTTGATAAAAAAGAACTACGTAGGTCTGATTTTCTCATCCCAAATTGAGGAATACGTAGGAGCAAAGGGAAACACCCTTGTCGACCACAAAAAAGGGAAAAATATAAAAAGGGTATAAAAGGATATAAGGACATAAAAAGGAACGTAAAAATCAAAGTCACGTTTGCACATTCGATTAAAGGCTGCCGTCCCTTGGGGCGGACGTGTGGGGTGCTAATACCTTCCCCGTGCGTAAATACAACTCCCGAACCTTTCACTTAAAAGTTCGTAGATCGCGTCTTTTCCGGTTTTTCCGACGTTTTCCTCAAATAAACGTTGGTGGCGACTCCGCGCGTATTCCTTTCGTGGAACACGCATCCCGCGAGTCTCGCGTCGCCCTCCCGCCGAAGGGTAGGTTGCGACACCTATAATTTGACTCTTGGGATGGTTCCTTCTTATAATGAGTCCAATGAGTTCTTTGACTTCAACTTAAGCTTCTTGTTGAGTGGACACATGTATCTCTGATTCTTATCGAGACAAGCTGGTAACTATTATGCTATCATCTAACCTCAAATCCACAAAAGATTCATCTAGCTCTGATAATTATTTATCAGGCTTATTTTCATCAAATCTTATATGGATAGCTTCTTAAACAACTAAGGTTCTAGAGTTATACACTCTGAATGCCTTTGAAGTTTTAGAATATCCAAGAAATATTCTACATACACTTTTTGAGTCAAATTTTCCCAGACTATCCTTTGTATAAAGATTGAAACACTTGCACCCAAAAGAATGAAAATATGATATATTGGGTTTTCGTCCCTTCCATAATTCATAAGGAGTCTTTTTCATGATGGTCTTATATAAATTATGTTCTGAAGATAGCATGCAGTATTCACTGCTTCAGCCTAGAAGTGCTTAGGGGTTGAGTTATCATTTAGCATGAAGAGAGATCTTCCTTCTTTCAACTACTCAATTTTGTTGAGGAGTTCTTGGTGTTAAGAAATTATGAAGAATTCCATTTTCTTCACAAAACAGTTGGAACCTTTCATTTTCAAACTCACCCCCTTGTTACTTCTGATCGAAGTAATGCATACTCCTATTTTGTTTTGAACTCATTTACAAAAATTAAAGAAGATGTCAAAAGAATCATCCTGGTAATTTAGGAACATAATCCATGTCCATCTAGAGAAGTCATCCACTATGACAGGTCCATACCTCTTACCACTAGTGGACACAGTTCTAGTAGGACCAAACAAATCAAGATGTAAAAGTTGGAGAGGTCTAGAGGTGGAAACAATATTTTTACTGGTAAACAAGTTTTTAATTTGTTTCCCCTTTTCACACGTCTCACAAAGTACCTCATCTTTATATGACATACTTGGTAAACCTCTTACGAGGTTGTTTTTCTGCAGTTTGGAGATTAACCCCCAACTTGCTTGTCCAAGTTTTCTATGCCATAGCCAATTATTTTCTTTGATAGATAGTAAGCATGGAACCTTTTGATTTGAGAGTTCCCTCAATCTTATCTTGTAGAGGTTGCATTTTCTCTTTGTAGAGAATAGGGGGGACCCATCCTTACACTGGATGATACATTCATCGTTTTTGAAGGATACACTAGATCCACTGTCACATAATTGACTTATGCTCAGTAAATTATGATTAAGACCTTCAACAAACTAAACATTATCAATAGAGGGATATGGATGAATACCAATCTTACCCATGCTAATTATTCTTCCTTTTTTATTCCCTCCGAAAGTGATTGTTCCACCATGATAGGGAGTCAGGAATTGGAGCATAGACTTTTCTCTCGTCACTATCCAGGTACCATGACAGAGGTTTGTTTCTTACTATCAAGGATATCTGTAATAGGAAAAATTCTTTTCATAGTTAGCCAAATCTTTTTTAGTCCTTTTGTGTTAGTCATGAAGGTGTTGGATGAACCCTTCTAGTGTAAGCTCCATTAGAGCTTGTAGGCCTAGGATCTTCTTCATCAATTGATTCATTTGCTTCTTGGAAGATGAATGGCAGCGGAATGGAGAAGGAAGCGAGAGAGAGGAGATGCCACTTTAAGGAAAAGATGAGTCTAGAAGAAGCTCACCACCATAGGAGGCCATGGATAAAAGCTTAGAGGAAGAAGGAGATGAAGAGAAGAGCACAAAATTTTGTGCTCTAAGAGAGCTCTGAAATCTGAAGTTTAATTTTCAAATGATCAAAGTTCCAAAAAATGCACACATATGACCTCTATTTATAGCCTAAGTGTCACAAAATTGGAGGGAAATTTGAATTTCAATTCAAATTTCACTTGAATTTGAAATTGAATTTGTGGAGCCAAACTTTGGAGCCAAAATTTCACTAATTATTATTAGTGAATTTTAGTTATGGTTCAGCTCACTAATCCAAGATCAATTCCAAGATTCTCCACTAAGTATGTTTAGGTGTCATGAGGCATGTAAAGCATGAAGGACATGCACAAAGTGTGACTATATGATGTGGCAATGTGGTGTAGTAAGAAAATGCTCACCTCCCTCTCTTAAATTTAATTGGATTGGACTTCTACCAATTCAATTAAATTTATTTCCCAACACACATCAAATATTCACTTAGTGCATGTGAAATTACAAAACTACCCCTAATACAAAAACTAGTCTAGGTGCCCTAAAATACAAGGGCTGAAAAATCTTATATTTCTAGGGTACCCTATCTACATTTTGGAGCCCTAAATACAAAGACCAAATATAGTGAAATCCTAGTCTAATATGTACCAAGGTAATTGGACCCAACCTTGGCCCATGGGCTTAGAAATCTACACTGAGGTTCATGAAAACCCTAGGGCCTTCTTTAGCAGCTCTAGTCCAATCCTCTTGGAGCCACTTACTCATTGCTCTAGTGACTGGTCCCTTCCTAAGGAGGATTACATCACCTTCTTAGGACAATCCCTGCATCTGGATGTCACGTGTCCAGTCTTTCCACAGAAGTAGCATACAATTGTATTTTTATCATGAACATGTACATTTCCCTCATATCCATTTCTAGATTTGTCAGTAGAACTTCTACAGTTTCCTAACAACTTGATAAGATTGTTTGTTCCATTGACAAACTTGGATAATGTAGTCTTTAAGGTTTTTATTTCCTCGTGAAGTTTTACAACATCTTGAGGTTGACCTATAAATTATTGATGCTTTAGAAGCTCATCTTTTAGGAAACTTGCAATTTTCTTTAGTTCTTCACATTCCACCCAAAGATTGTGTTTACTCACTTTGAGTTCATCAAAATCTTTGTGTGCTTGTGCACACTATCTCCAAAGATCATATCTTTCTTCTTTCTTATTAATGTGTAGTTCATTAAGTTCCTTCCGATCCTTTTGAAGATCTTTCAGTCTGTTTTCCAACTCCTAAAAGTTCTTAAGAAGGGTATCTTTTTTGCTAGCATTTGTCTCTATCTCAATGCATAATTTGGACTTTTTTTTCTCAAAGAGTTTCACAAGCTTTACATGGTTAGGCGGACTCATCTAGTGAACCATCTACTTGTTCCTAAAGGGTTTTCTAAAGCTTTAAATAATCTTTGGACAGATTTTTGAAATCCTTTTGTAGGTTTTTATAATCTTTTGAGAGAATTGAGGAGTTAGATAAAAGTTCATGATAGGCTTTTCTAAGAGACTCAGGGTCATCGATATTTACCTCATCATCCTGTCTGATTCAGATCATTCAGAAGTTATGTCTATCATCAGGCATATGTTTGCTTCTTCATCGAACGAGGTGTCATCCATATCTTCCCACATGCTCATAAGCCCCTTCTTTTCTTTAGTCTTAAAGAATTTCTTCTTATTTTCACTTTTCTCTAGATTTGGATATTCCGACTTGAAGTATCTAGGCTTTTTGCACTCCTAGCCGACTATGGAGCTTTTATCTTTGTCCTTCATATCTCGAGGCATTCTTCTTAAAGAGCTTCTCCATTTAGACCCACTTTTGTTTCTCTAAATCTTGCAGATTTTGCAAGAGATGAAGGCAAGATCATCCTCATCTAAGTCTTCTTCAGATGAATCATTGACCTTAAGCACTTTGGAGAAGCTTCTCTGTACTTGTTCTCTGGACGATGGTTCTTTCTTGTTCTTATGACTGGTGAGAGCTAGAGATTTTTCTCTTCTAAGACCTTCGTCTTGCTAGAGCTCTTGTTCATGAACCTTGAGGGTACCAAAAGGTTCCTCAAAAGATAGACTTAAGATTCTTTAATGCTTTAAGCGCTGTTACCTACGGTCTCCATTTCCTAGATAGACTTCGTAGAATTTTTTCAATGTGGCCATAATTACCATAAGTTATACCTAAGGATCTTAGTTTGTTAAGAATGGATTGAAAATGTCTGAACATACATTGTATGTCTTTGTTTTCTTCCCTGGAGAAGAGTTCGTACTTACGGGTGAGGAGACTGAGTTTGTTCCTCTTTACTTGTGAGATGCCCTCGTATGTTACAGCTAAGGTGTCCCACATTTTTTTGGCACTCTTGAAGTTGTTTACCTTTGTGTAGTCTTTCTAAAAGAGCGCACAACATCATGTTCCTGACCTTGGAGTTTAGAAAAATTTTGAGTTTTTCCTGCTCCGTCCACTGGCTTATGGGGATCTCGTTCAGTTGGTCATTGTATGGTATGTAATCTTCATTTTCCACTACATCCCATAAATCTATATGAATATATTCAAAATGGGCTATCGTATGCTCCTTTCAGTATTTGTACTTTATCCCTCTAAATAGAGGTGGTTTGTTGGTGGCAAATCCTTCTTCCATATCCTTCTTAGACTCCCCCTGAATATAAGAACCCAATTATTTTTTTTAACACTAAGCCACTCTTGACTTTCACAAACAAATGTTTGATTGAATACAAGTATTCTTAACACTCAAAGACTGAATATACAATTAAGCACAAATACAAATTACTTTTCTTTGCAAAGGATAATAACAATGTAAAACTTGTTGTGTGAGTAACAGAGTTTCTCTTCAAATTTCTCGCACTCTTGTTCATTCTTTTTCTCATTTTTCGTGAGTTGCTTTATTGAGGGAGACATTCTTTGATAGACTTTAGTGAGATATCCATTGTGGGATTTGTGTCATTATCTTGATAGGACCGTTGTCTCATATAAAGGAATAGGTCGACGTGCCAAGCTCTAAATGGTGACAATTTATATGAAGTACAGACAACGCCACATGCTTTTTGTCCGCTCTGAAAGTGACCTTCAAGAGAATATTCCACACAAGCCTTATATTCTCTTCTATACTATCTTTTTCTTAAATTTAAACGTTAGATATTCAAATGTAAGAGAGACAACTAGAATGTGAATAATCCAAGATCAAGTCCAAGATTCTCCACTAAGTGTGCTTAGGTGTCATGAGGCATGTAAAGCATGAAAGAAATGCACAAAGTGTGACTATATGATGTGGCAATGGGGTGTAGCAAGCAAATGTTCACCTCCTCCTCTAAAATTTAATTGGATAGGGCTTCTCCCAATTCAATTAAATTTATTTTCCAACACACACATCAAATATTCACTTAATGCAAGTGAAATTACAAAACTACCCCTAATACAAAAACTAGTCTATGTGCCCTAAAATACAAAGGCTGGAAAATCTTACATTTCAAGGGTACCCTACCTACATTATGGAGCCCTAAATACAAGGCTAAAAAATAATGAAACTTTAATCTAATATGTACAAAGATAAGTGGGCTCATACTTAGCCCATGGGCCCAAAATCTATCCTAAGGCTCATGAGAACCCTAGGGCCTTCTCTTGCATCTCTAGCCCAATCTTCTTGGAGTCTTCTATCCAATGCCCTTGGGAGGTAGGATTGCATCATTCCCTCCCCCTTAAAAGGGATTTGACCTCAAATCCCGAGGTTCTTCAAACTCTGGGCTTCTTCCCTCCACACCTATAAAAAGAATAAAAACATATATATTAGTGGTGTTTGGTATGTTGGAGTTAGGTAAGGTCTAAAAACCCATTTCCTTGGCATCTTCCCATGAGGGAATATGGTTCCTCACCAACTCAATGAGTAATGCTACAAGTATAGAAAAATATGGGACAAACCTTTTGTAAAATTTTGTTAAGGCATGGAAGCCCCAAATTTTCCTTATACTTGGTGGAGTGGGCCAATCAGGAATGACCTTTATTCTCTTAGGGTTCATGAGAACCCCTTGATCACCATTTAAAAAATTAACGAAAGTAATGCAATAAAACATACCTTTTTTATATTTTCTTGTTGATTACTCCTACCAAAAGGTATGACAAACATAAGGTGTCCCGTATGAGCACCTAGGTTTGTATTGAAACAAAAAATAAGAAGAAACCTACCTAATGAGTCCTTATGTATGTGAGTCATGAAGATGTTGGATGCATGGGTGATTTTACAAAAGAGGGTTGCACCACTCAACATATTTATCATACCACCTATCATAGGGATTAGGTGCCTCATAATACCTATTTTGGGCACCAACAAAGCACAAGGATTTAAGCTCTTACGAACCAAACCCTCATCAAACAACTCCTTTAGTTGATGAATAATCTCAAGCCCAAGCGGTGTGACAGTGCTAACAAGTGTCTTTTTACAAAGGAGAAGATGTGGAGGTTTTCTAAGAGGGTAAGTTTCTTTAATGTTTGTCTTTATTGCAAAATGAATATCCTTCTTAGCAAACCTCTTGGAGGAGACACTTACCTCCTTACACTTCTCCTTAACCATTAAAGATTTTCCTTCTTCTTGGGGGTAGATTTCTTCACTAGATTCTTCCTCTTTTGCTTCTTCACTTTCAATAGAGGAAGGTGAAGTAGTAGCCTCATCTTGGATACTATAAATGTCTTGGCCCCTCATAATCATGGTTTTCTTGGTAGGGCATTGAGAAGTAATGTGTCCTCTTCCAAGACATTTAAAGCACTTTATAGAGCTAGTCTTCTCTTGCATACTAGCCTTAGGGGGTTGCTTTTCTATTGTCTTCCCCTTATCATCTTTGGGCTTAGAAGGTGCCGCCCCTAAGATGCCTTGACTTTGGTCTTTCTTTGGATAAGAGTGAGGGCAATAAGATTTTGAAGTAGCCTTCCTTTTAAGTTGTTGCTCAACCCTTATTTCCCAATCTAAGTAAGCCTTTACATTGTCCTTCCCATGGAAGTATGAGAAGTTAATGTTAGCCACTTAAGGCTTTCTTTCCTTTTCTCTCCTATGGGAGTGAGGTCTAAGATGTGACCTATGTCTTCCTTTAGAATAGTCACGAAGTTCCTCACTTAGGCTCTTGCAAGGGTCATGACTACTATAGGAGACATGTTTTTCTTTTCTTAATTCTTTTAGTATTTTCCTTTTTTCTTCTTCCCTTATTTGTTTCCTCTCACCTTGATTTATTCCTACCCTCTCTTTTCCTTTTTCTTTTCTTTCTAGTTTTTCTTTCCACAACTTGAGGGAACTCAACTCATCTAAGATTCTAGATAGAGGGTCCTTATGACTAACACTAGATGAATGATGACTCATGTTGGTCCCTAAGTTGTGGTTCTTTCTTGTTGAGGGTTTGCAAAAGATAAAAGCTAGGGTTCAAAAGAACTCAAGATAAGTTTGATAAGCAAGAAGAAAGTATTATGTAATAACAAGATAAACTAGGCGTGACTAATAAAGAAAATAAGCTATGAAAGTAAGCAAGAAATTAAAGTGCAAGAAATGTAAACTAGGCGAATCCTAAGAGTGTATGGATGACCTCATTTAAGGTTCCCAATAAAACACTCACTATCCTAAGGGAAAATTTCCTAAAATTATTACACACAAATGGAAGTAGGGTGACCTATTGGAGGCTCCCAACTTACTTCCAATGAAAGGCCTTTTTGTTACAAAATTTGAAAGCAAAGCAAATTGCCAATTACAAAATTACAAAAAAAAAGTCCTCAATTTTGGTGGCTATTCTCTCTTTGGTGTTTCACTCAATTTGGAGTGCTTCTTAATCCAATAGCTCTTAAGGTGGTTGGCCTCTTGCTTCTTGACTCAAATTCTTCAAGGGATGACACCAATCCTCCTTTCCAATTCCCTATAAGGCAACTCACAAACAAGGAAACAAAGAGACAAGCAATAACAAAAGACCAAAAAATGAAATGAAAGTTAAACCAATAGAGTTTTAACAAGACAAATTTTCAAGGATTATTAAACAATTAAAGCAATAAAAAGCACACAAAAGCAAGCTAGGAGTCAAAGAGAAACCTAGAATGGCTCTAGAGTAGAGTAAAAAAAAACTAAAAAAAAAATAAGACTCAAGAAACCTCTAGTTTTGGCACTTGTTTTCACACTAATTTTCAATTGAAATTTCAGAACTAAGATTGGTATCAAATAGGCACCAATTATAGAACAAATTTTGAGTCAAAACAACAAACACACTTCCCTTTCACTTTTTTTTTCCTAGACACTAATTTTTCCTGCCAACTTGTGTGATTTTTTGTATTTTTTAGTTTTATTTAAATCACTTTCTTCTTTTTTATAATTTTTCTCCAGATGTCTAGAAAATTCAGTAAAAATTTCAGCTCAAAATTCGCAGTGACCAATTCCCAGTAATTTTTACAAGTTCGTATGTTCAGGTTGCTAGCACCAACGATTTCAACCTAGAAATCAAGAGTAGTGTTTATGTTGCTTAAGGCTTGGATAATTACAATTTGTGTTTGCTTATGCTCAAATTTCTTGAATAACATAATTCAAGAGAGCTTAAGACTTATTTTGATTCACAAATCCAGCCACAACTCAGCACCACAACTCAATTTCTTCATAGGCATCATATAGGAAACTTAAAAAACAAAATAAAGTTCAACAACAAGACTACTTCTAGGAATTGATTTAGAACATGTTATGAACTAAATAACATGCATCAATTAGACTCAAAATTCAAAAGATATACTAAGAATGATAATAATACATGAACAAATGTATCTAAAATTCAATCAACAAAATCAAAATTCAACACAAACTTAGAACATAATGTGACAATTATTATGACTAAACATGACTCTAAGACAACATGGATTAAGTGATTTACATTAAGATTTTTGTGTTTTTTTTCTAATCAATATTTTGGAAGAAAAATTAGATCTAAAGGTTCATCACAAGAAGATTATGACTGAAAATGATAAAACCTAAAATCAATACAAAAACATGATTCAAGAGTAGATTTATAAAATTTGAACCATGGAAATGCAAGAACAAGTGTAGATCTAAGATTTAATCGGTTTATTTTTTTTGAATCTACTCTAAACAGCACCAAACCACAAGACAATGGAGAATATACATGGAAAATAATATGAAGAATAAGGAATTAAAGTGAATTGACCAAACAAAAACATAGAGGAAGCAAAAGAGCATCACCTAGATGAAGATGCTCTGATACCACATGATGTAGCTCCATGTAGAGCTTGTAGGCCTTGGATCTTCTTCATCAATAGATTCCTTTGCTTCTTGAGGTCTGATTGCAGCAGAATGGAAAGGAGAAAGATGAATGGAGATGCCACTTAAAGTAGAAGATGAGTCTAGAAGAAGCTCACCACCATAGGAAGCCTTGGATAAGAGCTTGAAGGTAAGAGAAGATGAATGGAGGGAGAGGGAGAGAAGAGCATGAAATTTAGTGCTTCAAAAGAGGTCTGAAATTTTAAGTTCAACTCTCAAATGATCAAAGTTGAAAAATGCACACACATGACCTCTATTTATAGCCTAAGTGTCACACAAAATTGGAAGGAAATTTGAATTTCTATTCAAATTTCACTTGAATTTGAAATTGAATTTGTGGAGCCAAATTGTGGAGCCAAAATTTCACTAATTATGATTAGTGAATTTTAGCTATGGTTCGGCTTACTAATTCTAGATCAAGTCCAAGATTCTCCACTAAGTGTGCTTAGGTATCATGAGACATGTAAAGCATGAAGGACATGCACAAAGAGTGACTATATGATGTGGCAATGGGGTGTAGCAAGCAAATGCTCACCTCCCCCTCTAAAATTTAATTGGATCGGGCTTCTCCCAATTAAATTAAATTTATTTCCCAACACTCAAATCAAATATTCACTTAATGCATGTGAAATTACAAAACTACCCCTAATACAAAAACTAGTCTAGGTGCCCTAAAATACAAGGGCTGAAAAATCCTACATTTCAAGGGTACCCTACCTACATTATGGAGCCCTAAATACAAGGCCCAAAAATAATGAAACCTTAATCTAATATGTACAAAGATAAGTGGGCTCATACTTAGTCCATGGGCCCGAAATCTACCCTAAGGCTCATGAGAACCCTAGGGCCTTCTCTTGGATCTCTAGCCCAATCTTCTTGGAGTCTTCTATCCAATGTCCTTGGGGGGTAGGATTGCATCATTGTACATGATCACTTCCCTTTTTTGTGATACAATCTTTAAGATTGGATGACCGAGTTTACCTTATGACAGTGTGTTATATTGTTATGCACAAGAGAAGACGCTCACTGAGCATACTAGCATGTTGGACGCTTGGTTAAAACAGAGCATACTTTCTATAGATGTGTATGATATTCCTTTAACATAACAATTTGTCCATTTGTTAAAAACATATTAGAATATTAATAATTTATACTTATGTTATACATCAAAATCTAGGTTGGATAAGACGCATGGTCATCCAGACCTAACAAAAAAAAGGTATTGATGGGGTTTTGTAAAAATGTTTAGGGGAGTCAAAAGCTTATATAGCCTTAGTAGAAACACATGAGGGAATTTTTGGTTCACACCAAGCTGGAAAAAAATGAAATGGATGATATTTCGACAAGGTTATTAATGGCCAACTATTCTATGTTGGATCAAGTGGCCTTGGAATAATTAAGAAGGGGAGGTTGAATTAATTATGAACGTGTCTTGACAAATTAAAAAATTTATCCTTCTTAATGTTACTAGATTCAATTAGGCTTTACAACTAAGTTATGAGAAAATAAAGAACTGAAACAATAACTTAGACAAAAGTAAAGCGAAAATAAAAAGTGCACAGCGGAAAATAAAGAGTGTAGGGAAGAAGAAGACAAACACAAGATTTATACTGGTTCGGCCACAACCCGTGCCTACATCCAGTCCCCAAGTGATCGAGGTCGTACCCGAATCAAATAAACATGAAAATGCAGTAACTAGGAAGTGATCCTAGGTCGTTTCTCAACGAGCAATGATAAATCAAATGTTCATAATACACTTGCAGTAACAGTAACGATTGGGGGGGGGGTTGTTTGTTTTGTGATTTAAAGGACAGAACAAGTAAACTGGAATACGAAACTACTAATATTAAAAATGGGTTGTTTCCTCTGATTCAGAAGCCATTCTCTTATCCTGGGTTATGGAGAATTCGTCCCTAACAGTTAACCACTTAATCCAACCCTATTTCAATTTACTAAGCGAAAATCAACTTAGGGTTGTCAATACGTGATTAGGCAACACATACACCAGTTAGCCTTTCGTCCATTAAGCATGAACGCAAGTTAGGCTCAGAGGCAATTAATCGAACACGAAGCGTGCACTGATTAATGTTCACGAATTTGGGTTAACTGGTGAAGGGGAAATTGCCAGGAAGCCACATTATAAACGAAACCTCAAAGAGAGTTGGGCTTCGTCCTCAAAAGGAAACAACACCAGAAAATCTAGCCTTCCATAGATTCAAACAGAAAACGCAATTGAAACTAAAAGCAGAAATGTAAATGAAAGTAGAAGAAGAAACAAGAACGAAATTGTTATTAGAAGCAGAAAATGGAAAATTGCATTAAGAACGAAATAGTAGCATTCAAGCAGAAAAACGTAAAACCTAAACAAAGCTCTGAATAATGAATAACATAACAGAATAACCTTGCATGCATCCCAAGGCTGCTATTTAAAAAGAGTCACTCAAAGTCACTGGGCCCTATTACAATACTCTGGCCCAAAACGAAATAAACACTGAACCACATAAAATAAAATTGCGAAATTTCCTAATTAGAAATTAACTAAGGTAAGCGCTGCTTTATTTGCCCTCTTCAAGTCCACAACCAAAATCCGGATTAAGCCCATTGTTTCATTAATTCCTGAAATTAGATTAAAAACATCAAATTAGTTAAATGAGCCCAAATAATAAAACTGCCTAATTAATTGACAATTAAGACCAATCAGTAATTAAAATGGTGCAAAAAAGGGTTTAGAAAATAGAAGAAAATGATGGCACATCAAAACCCCCCATACTTAGCCTTTTGCACTCATGGGCAAAATGAAACAAAGAACAAAATCCAAGGATATCAAAGAGAGACAAACGAAAACATTCACATATTTCTCAATGAACATCAAGGAATGAAAGGAATGGGTAACATCTAACATAAGGAGATCCGAAAAGTCAAGACATTCATGAAAATCATCCAAGCAACCCAATCATGGCAAAATAGTTAATCAGCTCAAGAACGAAAAGTGATAAAGCCTCACAAGATATACACTCTATCTCTCAAGTGTCTAGGCTACTATTTATCCTCAAAGCACCCATGAAAACAAACACCACATAAACTTGGCAAGATTCTAAAATTGACAATCAACCCATAAACACAAGCACATGAGGATCAAAAGGTCTTTTAAGGTTGTAATGGGCCCAAGGACAAGGTATGGAAAAAAATGGAATAAGTGGCTGAATCCCAAAGGAATAGAGGAGCAATGGGGAATAAGTGCATATTAAGAAAAAAATAAGAAAATAAAAAGTAGTAAAGATAAAATTTAAACATAAAGAGTAGAACCAAGAGTCTCATCATTCTTTTGTCATTTAAGATCTTATTCACTCAACTTTATTGTTTTTCTTTTTCTTTTTCGATTTTTTTTACATATGTTGCCTTTGAGAAACAACATCTCATTCAGCATGTCCAACATTTAACCAATATACAATGTACATCAAGTATGGCCCAAAATACATCATGAAGCATAGTCAACAAAACATGTTATCCAATGAAACAAAAACCCCCCACACTTATTCCCAAAACAATTCCAAAGCTCCAAAATTCCTTAAGGATATGGTGATATCATGGTTTTTCATTTAAGGCTTGTAGTGAGCTTCAAAACAAGGAAAGGGAAACAAGGCTCCAAAGGGCTATCAAAGGAATTAATTCAAGATAAGTCCATTTGGCTAGAAGCTTATGAGAACAAAATTGTCTCAATCATTTCCAAATATGCATGTGAATTAGGAAGCATCAACAAGGATCAAGCCAAGGCTATTGTGCAAGCAATCAATGGGGCAAAACACACCGAATGATTATGATGATGGATGACTCAAATTCTCACAAAGGTAAACTCATCACTTTCAAATTGAGCTTTCAAAACTATCATGACATGTAGAGGAGAATCAAGGATTTCAAGTCACAAAATGTCAAGAACTTTTATTTTCAAAACAATTACCCATTTCTTGAACATATCCTATAATTCAAAGAAAAACATGCAAAGACGTACATGCACATAGAATTGACCCAAAATATTAAACTAGAAATCCGACGAAACTAACAACATTAACAAATTAACACAACTAACAAATTAACAAAACCAACAAAACTAGCAAAACCAAAGAACACCCCCCCCCCCATACTTAAACAACACATTGTCCTCAATGTAGCACAATTAAAAGATTAAAAACAATTAAATCATCAAATAGAATCGGACAAGTGTAATAAAAGCAAAGAAGGAGATAGGAAAAGAAAAACTCCCTAAGTCATGGTGGAGGAAGAGTAGGGTGGAGTAAGGAAGTCTCTTCCATCACTGTGTCCACTAAAATAGGGTTCGTGAGGAATGGCTTAAGTCGATGTCCGTTGACCTTGAAGCTCTTGTTTGTAGAGTCGCTTTTGATCTCAACTGTACCATAAGGAAAAACATTAGTAACAACAAAAGGACCAATCCACTTAGACCTCAACTTACCACTCATGAGTCCAAGCCTAGAATTATACAATAACACTTTTTGCCCAACCATGAAGTCCTTCTTAACTATCATGCTATCATGGAACTTCTTGGTCTTTTCTTTGTAGAACTTGGCATTCTCGTAGGCTTCTAGGCGGATTTCATCTAACTCACTCAGTTGCAACTTTCTTTCCTCACCAGCTTGATCCATAGAGAAGTTGCAAGTCTTCACTGCCCAGTATGCTTTGTGCTCAATTTCCACTGGAAGATGACATGCCTTTCCAAAGACAACCCGATAAGGAGACATTCCTATGGGTGCTTTGTAGGCAGTCCGATGTGCCCAGAGAGCATCATAAGCCTGGTACTCCAATCTTTCATGCTTGGCTGCACAATCTTCTCTAAAATTCTCTTCATCTCCCTGTTAGAAATTTCTGTCTGTCCATTGGTTTGGGAGTGGTATGGTGTGGATACCCTGTGTACCACCTCGTACTTTTTAAGCAGGGCATGCATTGTTCTGTTGCAAAAATGGGTTCCTTGATCACTAACAATTGCTTTAGGTACTCCAAACCTCCAAAACAGATTAGACCTGACAAAATCTGCAACAACTTTGGCATCAGTAGTTCTAGTGGGCTTGGCTTCCACCCATTTTAAAACATAGTCAACTGCAAGGAGAATGTAAACATAACCAAAAGAGACAGGAAAAGGGCCCATGAAATCTATACCCCAGACATCAAACACCTCACAGAATAGCATAGGTTGTTGAGGCATTTGTTGTTACCATGTAAGTGTATTTCCTGCTCTCTGACACTGCTCACAAGTGCTGCAGATCTTCCACGCATCTTTAAAGATGGTGGGCCAATAAAAACCACAATCAAGCACTTTGCGAGCTGTCCTTTGAATACCCAAATGACCTCCCGGTGCGGAAGAATGACAGAACTGCAGGACTGAGTCAGTCACATGATCTGGAATGCATCGTCTAATTACCTGATCACTGCACAATTTCCACAAGTAGGGGTCATCCCAAATAAAATACTTAGCATCACTTTTAATTTTATCTTTTTGGGCTTTAGATGCTGAGGGAGGAAAAACAGAAGCAACTAAATAATTGACAATTTTAGCAAACCAGGGAGTAGAAAGAGAGTCAGAAATACTATACAGTATATACAAATGATCATCCGGGAAATCATCCCGAATGGGTGAATCCGCATCCGTTACACGTTCGATCCGACTCAAATGATCAGCAACTAAATTTTGTGCTCCGCTCCTATCACGGATCTCCAAGTCAAACTCTTGGAGCCAGAGCATCCATCAGATCAACCTAGGCTTAGAATCAGCCTTCTTCAACAAGTACTTTAGAGCTGCATGGTCAGTATAAACAATAATGCGGGTATTAAGCAAATAAGATCGAAATTTTTCAAGAGCAAAAACTATGGCTAGAAGCTCCTTCTCAATAGTAGTATAATTCACTTGGGCTGCATCTAAAGTCCTAGAAGCATAGTATATCACCCTGGGCAATTTATCAATTTTCTGAGCAAGGACAGCCCCTAATGCATAATTTGATGCATCACACATAAGCTCAAAAGGGGTTGTCCAATCGGGTGCCTGGATGATGGGGGTGGTAGTCAGCGCTCTTTTGAGGCAATCAAAAGCCTCTTTGCATCTGTCATTAAAGTCAAACTCCACCTCCTTTTGCAATAAGTTGGACAGTGGAAGGGTTACTTTGCTAAAATCCCTTATAAAGCGCCTGTAGAATCCTGCATGACCAAGAAAAGATCGCACCTCTCGCACACAAGAGGGGTAAGGCAATTGTGAAATAACAGAAATTTTTGCAGGATCTACTTCAATACCCTTATTGGAAATAATGTGGCCTAAAACTATATCTTGCTCAACCATAAAATGACATTTTTCAAAATTTAGAACAAGGTTAGTTTCAATGCATCTATTCAAAACTTTTTCCAAACTATCCAAACAACCATCAAAAGAGGATCCATACACAGTGAAATCATCCATAAACACCTCTATGCAATTTTCTAAGAAATCATTGAAAATACTAATCATGCACCGTTGGAAGGTACCAGGGGCATTGCACAGGCCGAAAGACATTCTCCTATAGGCAAAAGTGTCGAAGGGGCAGGTGAATGTGGTATTTTCCTGATCCTCAGGAGCAATAGTAATTTGCATATAACCAGAAAAACCATCAAGGAAACAGTAGTGAGATTTACCTGCCAGGCGTTCAAGCATCTGGTCAATGAATGGCAGGGGAAAATGGTCCTTTTTGGTAACCTGGTTCAGCCTCCTATAGTCAATGCAGACTCTCCAACTGTTCTGCACCCGAGTAGGAATTAACTCTTCCTTCTCATTTTTTATCACTGTGAGGCCGGTCTTCTTCGGCATTACCTGGACGGGACTCACCCATTGGCTGTCAGAGATAGTATAAATGATTCCAGCTTGCAAAAGCTTGATTATCTCCTTCTTCACTACATCAAGAATCACCGGGTTGAGTCTTCTCTGTGGTTGTCTTATTGGTTTAGCTCCATCCTCTAAATTTATTCGATGCATACATGTGGATGGGCTAATACCAGGAATGTCCGCCAGGGTCCAGCCTATGGCCTTCTTATGCTTCTTGAGAACAGACAACAACTTCTCATCTTGCTCATCAGCAAGGGAGGCAGATATAATCACTGGAAAACTTTTGCTATCATCCAAGTAAGCGTATTTTAAATGTGATGGTAGAGGCTTCAATTCTGGTGTGGTCGGCTGGATAGTGGTAGAAGGAGATGGTTTCTCAGCTTGTACCTCATAAAGAAAGTCAGAGGTATGTGTACTTCCTGAAACATGGTTAGTCCTATCTGACTCTATAAAATCAATCTCGAGAGGTAAAACACCACCACCAGACATGCAATCAATATCACCTTCAGATTCACTCTCAGCATCAAATTCAGACATATGATCAAGTACAATTTCAGACTCAATGCATGAAGAGAGAGAGGCATGCAGATTAGAGTAAAGATCAGTCATGTATTCATCAACAACATGGTCAATTATTTCAGCACGAAATACAGAAGGATCTTCATATGGGTATTTCATAGCATCCAGAATATTAAAATGAACAATTATATCACCAAACTCCATGGATAGTGTGCCTGCATAAACATCTATCTTAGTTCTAGCAGTTTTCATAAAGGGTCTGCCTAGAATGATGGGAACTGATCCTTGAGAAAATCCATCCTCCATATTCAAAATATAAAAATCAACAGGGAAAATCAGTTCACCAACTCTAACTAAGACATCTTCTATGAAACCAACAGGGTAGGCAACACTTCTATTAGCTAAATGAATTACCACATCAGTTGACTGCAAGGGACCTAAAGATAGAGAATTAAAAATAGACAGAGGCATAACACTAACAGAAGCTTCTAAATCTAGCATGGCATTGTCAAACTTACTATTCCCTATAATACAAGGTATGCTGAATGTACCTGGATCCTTACATTTTTCAGGAATTTGGGGAACAGATTTACCAATCAGTGCGGAGACATTTCTGCCCATGCTAATTTGTTCACTTCCTTTAAGCTTCTGCTTATTAGTGCACAACTCCTTCAAGAATTTATTATATCTTGGAATTTGCTTTATTGCATCCAGCAGAGGTATGTTTACCTCTACTTTTCTAAATGTTTCGAAGATCTCTTTCTCTGCCTCTTCCAATTTTTTGTTGGAAACTGCTCCTGGAGGGAATGGAAGAGGAGGGATGTGCTGCTTCTGCAAATCAGAATTACCAGTGGAAGATTCACCTGCACAGAAATTGTTAGGTAAATTTTTGTCATCACCTTTTTCTGGAGTAGAGTGAAGTTTAGCAGGTTCATTTGCAGATGAGGAAGGTGCTACGGGTTGAGGTCCTTGACACTGCTTTCCCGACCTCAATGAAATGACACTGACATTTTTGGGATTTTGGACAGATTGAGAAGGCAGCTTGTCAGAATTCTGGGACTGTTGTTGATTTAATTGTGTAGCCAATTGTCCCATCTGATTGGTTAAGCTCTGAATGGAGGCTCTGGTCTCTTGTTGAAACTGCATGTTCTGCATGGTCATTTGCCTCACAAGTTCTTCGAGGGAAGGTTGCGGAGGAGCCTCAACTGTCGGTTGTTTCTGGGGCTGTTGCTGTTGTTGGATTGGTGGAGGAATGTATGGTCTGCTTGGGCCAACAACATTTTGGAAGGAAGGAGCAGGCTGCTGTTGTTGTTGCTGCTGAGGGCTAGACCATTTGAGTTTAGGGTGATTCCTCCATCCAGGGTTGTATCTGATGCTGGAGAGGTCATAATTGTTCTGTTGTGATTGATTTTGCTGCTGAGGTTGAGGAGGTCTATTGTAAATGTTTGCAGCATAAGCTTCGGGCTGCTCAATTGCTCTAGGTTGCTGCATGGAAGGGCAAAAGTCTGTATGGTGGTCAGCAGAGGAGCACAAACCACATACTCTTGCGACAGGTACATATTTATGATTCAAGGCCAGCTGGGTTACCAAGTTAACCAATGCATCTAGTTTGCCTTCTAGCTTCTTAGTTTTGGATGATGCAGCTGAGTTTGTAGCTACCTCATGCACTCCTCTAATGACTATAGCATCATTTCTGGCGCTAAACTTCTGGGAGTTGGAAGCCATCTTCTCAATTAAATTTCTGGCTTCAGTAGGAGTCATGTCTCCAAGGGCTCCACCACTGGCAGCATCTATCATACTTCTCTCCATATTACTGAGTCCTTCATAAAAATATTGGAGAAGAAGTTGCTCCGAAATCTGATGGTGAGGGCAACTGGCACATAGTTTTTTAAATCTCTCCCAGTATTCATACAGGCTCTCTCCACTGAGTTGTCTAATACCTGAGATATCCTTCCTGATGGTTGTGGTCCTGGAAGCAGGGAGAATTGTTCTAAGAATACTCTCTTAAGGTCATCCCAGCTAGTGATGGACCTTGGAGCAAGGTAATACAGCCAGTCCTTTGCCACTCCCTCTAAAGAATGAGGAAAAGCCTTCAGAAATATGTGATCCTCTTGGACATCTGGGGGTTTCATGGTGGAGCAGACAATATGAAATTCCTTCAAATGTTTGTGCGGGTCTTCACCTGCAAGGCCATGAAACTTTGGAAGCAAATGAATCAGTCCAGTTTTAAGAACATATGGAACATCCTCATCAGGGTATTGGATGCACAAGCTTTCGTAGGTGAAATCAGGTGCAGCCATTTCCCTTAGAGTCCTCTCAAGGGGTGGAGGTTGTGCCATGTTCTTAGAATGTTCAAAATCAGAATGCTCAGAATCAGAATGCTCAAAATTATAATGCTCAAAATCAGGATGTTCAAAATCACCAATAACAGAATGCACAGATTCACCAGTAATGGAATGCTCAGGATGATCAAAAGGTATAAAATGATGCCTAACTAATCTATGAAATGTCCTATCTATCTCAGGATCAAAGGGTTGTAAGTCAGATGGATTGCCTCTAGTCATACACTACATTCAGCATGCACAACTAGTTGCCTTGTCATGTAAATAAAGGTGTAGGTTTGAACTACAGTTACCCTCAAATGATATCCAAATGACTTGAAATTTTGTGAGCAACCTTATAAAATGATGAGAAGATAGCACAAAAAATTTCAGGCAAAAATTCAAAGTGTAACTATGGAAGCTAAAAATGGTAGGTTAAGAAAAATAAATGAATAAAACTTGAAAAATAAAAAACTTTTGACAGAATCACTATTTTTGGACGATGGAGACCTCAGCTGGCCTACAGCAGGTTGGCACGACATAGGAAATTTTTTTCTACCCCAAATACATATATAATAATTGCGATTCTGATAACCGAAGCAAAAGTTATGGCCGTTTGAAGTTTTGACAAACACAAAATTTGCTACTTTTTTGGAACTTTCAAATCTGACCAAACTAAAGGCTCTAGCTATTTTTCCCACAAAATATGGATTGAAAGAAGTTACCACAAAAAAATTCAGCCAAAAATAACAACCCTAGCTACTGAAACAAAAAATCCTAAATAATTCAGCATGGGTGGTCGCTAAAATCCGTCGCTATATGATTTCTACTACTACTCTGTTTTGCCGCATGCAAAAGTGGTCGCTAAGTCCGTCGCAAAACACTATTCACAACAAAACACCAAAAACTGAAACAGGGGAAGCGCTTAATAGGAAAACTGAAACAGGGGAAGCGCTTAATAGGAAACAGAACACACACTAAACAAAATACCAGGACATTAAACAACACTAACACACATACTAACACAATACTAACAATTAAACATAAAAGACGAAAGACTTAAACACTAACATGACACTAGCTATGATGAACCTTTGGACACTGCTCCCCGGCAACGGCGTCAAATTTGATCGAGGCTGTACCCGAATCAAATAAACATGAAAATGCAATAACTAGGAAGTGATCCTAGGTCGTTTCCCAACGAGCAATGATAAACCAAATGTTCATAATACACTTGCAGTAACAGTAACGATTAGGGGGGGTTGTTTGTTTTGTGATTTAAAGGATAGAACAAGTAAATTGGAATATGAAACTACTAATATTAAAAATGGTTTGTTTCCTCTGATTCAGAAGTCATTCTCTTATCCTGGGTTATGGAGAATTCGTCCCTACCAGTTAACCACTTAATCCAACCCTATTTCAATTTACTAAGCGAAAATCAACTTAGGGTTGTCAATACGTGATTAGGCAACACATACACCAGTTAGCCCTTCGTCCATTAAGCATGAACGCAAGTTAGGCTCAGAGGCAATTAATCGAACACGAAGCGTGCACTAATTAATGTTCACGAATTTGGGTTAACTGGTGAAGGGGAAACTGCCAGGAAGCCACATTATAAACGAAACCTCAAAGAGAGTTGGGCTTCATCCTCAAAAGGAAACAATACCAGAAAATCTAGCCTTCCATAGATTCAAACAGAAAACGCAATTGAAACTAAAAGCAGAAATGTAAATGAAGCAGAAACGTAAATGAAAGTAGAAGAAGAAACAAGAACGAAATTGTTATTAGAAGCAGAAAATGGAAAATTGCATTAAGAACGAAACAGTAGCATTCAAGCAGAAAAACGTAAAACCTAAACAAAGATCTGAATAATGAAAAACATAACAGAATAACCTTGCACGCATCCCAAGGCTGATATTTAGAAAGAGTCACTCAAAGTCACTGGGCCCTATTGCAATACTCTGGCCCAAAACGAAATAAACACTGAACCACATAAAATAAAATTGCGAAATTTCCTAATTAGAAATTAACTAAGGTAAGCGCTACTTTATTTGCCCTCTTCAAGTCCACAACCAAAATCCGGATTAAGCCCATTGTTTCATTAAATCCTGAAATTAGATTAAAAACATCAAATTAGCTAAATGAGCCCAAATAATAAAACTGCCTAATTAATTGACAATTAAGACCAATCAGTAATTAAATTGGTGCAAAAAAGGTTTAGAAAATAGAAGAAAATGATGGCACATCACCAAGCAACCACCGGTTCTTGAGATTTCCAATAACCTTGTAAAATCCTTTACAAACAAAGATCCACAAGGGATGTACCCTCCCTTGTTCTCTTTGAACAACCAAGTGGATGTACGCTCCACTTGAACTGATCCACAAGAGGTGTACCCTCTCTTGTTTTCAGTATAACAACCCAAGTAGATATACGCTCTACTTGTACCACAAAGGATGTATGCTCCAATGTGTTAAGACAAAGAATTTTTAGGTGGTTAGTCCCTTGAATATTTGTAAGGGGAAACAAAAGATATCTCAGGCGGTTAGTCCTTTGAAATCCTTTGTTTAAAGCGAAAAGGAAGAATCAAAAGAATTATCAGGCTGTTAGTCCTTTGAATCTTTTGTCAAGAGGGGGAAGGTAGAATCAAAAGAATTCTCATGCGATTAGTCCTTTGAATCTTTTGTCAAGAGGAAGAAGGGATGAAAAGATAGCACACTTTTGTTTTTTGCAGAATTTCCACATGCAAAAAAATAAAGTTTTGAAACAAAGTTTAGAAAGCTTTTTGGCAAAGAAAAAGCAATGGGCAATGGTTAGAGAAAGATTTTTAAAAAGAATTGTTTGGAAGAATATCATATATGTCTATTGAATGTGTGCCAAAGTCATGTTTTTATGGACTCTTCATGTCAGGTCAAAGAAACCATTGGAAAAGTTGTGACTTTAGAGAAAACCATGTTAAGAGTTATAACTCTTAACTTTTTCTTCAAAACTGTTCACTGGTAATCGATTACCACAAAGGTGTAATCGATTACACAATGCATTTTATGAAAAGTTGTGACTCTTCACAATTGGATTTGAATTCCAACGTTCAGATTCACTTGTAATCGATTACTAATATAGTGTAATCGATTACAACAACAACAACAACAACAACAATGCCTTATCCCACTAGGTGGAGTGTAATCGATTACACTATTTGAAAAACATTTTGGAACGTTACAAATCATTTGAAAACCAAACTAGTCACTGGTAATCGATTACTAGAGAGTAATCACTCTGGTAACTTAGAAAATTTGAGAAAATTCTTTTGTAAAACAAAACTGTGCTATTTGGTTTTTGAAAAAATCTTTTAATACTTATCCTATATGAAGTCTTGACTTGTTGCTTCTTGATTTCTTCTCTTGAATCTTGAATCTTGAATCTTGGATGTGATTCTTGATGCTTGATCTTGAAGTCTTCAATCAATCACTTGGGCTTTTGGCATCATCAAAATTGCTTGGTTCATCATCATGAAACTTGCTTCTACAATCTCCCCCTTTTTGATGATGACAAACCTGAAATCAAGAAACGCATACAAGCTCTATCTTCTAATCGATCACTCAGATAATTCTCCCCCTTTGCTTTTGAGTTTAAGCTTTACTTGAAATTAAGTTATTTAATTATATGATTTTTTGATTTAATCCCAACTTCTCTCCCCCTTTGGCATCAACAAAAAGCCAAAGTGCATATAGAGACATAAAATCATACATTCACTCATAATCATTCAAGCAAGGAAGACAATAATGCATACATAAACTAAGCAAGGATGATAATAATTCATTCATAAACTATAATATAATGCCAGATACTTTAGAGAGTCATCCAAGATAACCAAATTAAAACAACTAAATTAGAAAGTAGCATACTAATAAGTGTTTCAAAACATAGCCAAACACGGCAAGAAATCAAAATACTAATAATAATAGTAATGTCTAAATTGATGGTGGTGGTGGAGGTAAATCAAAGCAGTCGCGAATAATGGTGACATCTTCTTCAACCTTTGCAATCCTTGAGTTCATCTCCTCGAATCATGTGTCCACTTGACGTTCCAAGGAGTCAAACCTCTCACCAACATAGGTTTGAAGTCCATCAAACCTGTCCAAAATACTCTAAAGGAGATAAGAGTCCCCTTCAACCAGTAAGTGTCCTTCATCATCATTTGGTTGAGCACCCTTTTTTACCTAAGAGGCATCACGCTCTTTGTAGTAACCAAAGGAGGCAACCACAGCAGCACTGATTAAGAAAGATCTCTTGATTTGAACATAAGGTTCAGAATCAAGAGGGATTTTAAAATGTTGAAGGAACAAAGTAACTAAGTGAGGATAGGGCAAAGGAGCATTTAATCGCAATTCCTTATGCATGCGATACCGGACAAGATGTGCCCAATCAATTTTTTGGCCGGTATGAAAGGCTCACATGACTATTAGATCTTCTTCAGAAACCTGTGCAAGGTTTGAAGATCTGGGGAGTAAGATACGGACAATTAGATAATGGAGGATGTGGCTTTCAAGAGCCAATGAACCGGAAAGCAGCCTTACGGTCATATCCGCTTGGTTGGTGCAAACCAACCGGCGGGCATCATGCATAGAAAAATCAAACTTCCAATCATCATCTAGTGCACCTTCAAATGGTACACCGTCACTAGACAATTGGGTCAAATCATAGAAGAGGAATTGGTCAATGACCATCTTTATCCCATAGACCTCAGAATTCAAGGTACTTTCCTGAATTTCAAGGTTTGAATAAAAGACTTTTACCAATTCAGAATACACAGGCAGTTTTAAAGACATAAAGGGAATGAGATTTGAGTTATGAAATGCTTGAATGCATTCGAAACTCTCATCAGAAAAGAAATCTATATCTATGAACTTACGATCAATGATAGAACGAGTGGAGAAGAGGTTTGTGTATCGTGTATGTTGTTCTTCCGATAAGAACAATGAGGAGGAGGAAATGAAGAAAAGAATTGGAGTATCCTGAGCCTCGGAGTGTCGTTGGCTTCTACTCGAAGAACCTTTGCACTTCTTTGATGGTTTCGCCATTTAAGAGACTTGTTCAAAATTTCAATCGGTTGAAATGAAAGAGAATGAAAAAAGATGAATTTTGAGCTTTGTGGGACGTGATTTGGATAAGCAATGAGTAAGTTATGGCAGAAAGAAAATTTGGGAATAAAGGTTTCGCGAGAGAGACAAAGTTGCAGTTTCGTGAATTCAGAAATTTGAATTTATAAGCACCAGGGACGCGTTGTAATCAATTACATCTTTTTGGTAATCGATTACACTTAGCCTTCCTTGCTGTAATCGATTACACATTGTGGTAATCGATTACCAGAGAGCATTTTAGTAGAATTAAGTGTTGAATGAATTCTTAGGGTGAAAGATTTGAAAGGGGGTCAAAATACTTTATATCTAAAAACTCTTATATGAAAATAAATATATATAACATAATAAATTTTTGAAAAACTTTATGAATGACTTTTTAAGTAAGTAATTCATATATCATAAAAAGAAAAAAATCATGTAAGAATCATAGACATCATCAAATATTTCTTTAAAAAAACTTCATGCTTTGAAAAAAATAACTAAATCAAACATATAAGCAAATATTCACAATAGCAAACAATCAAGACAAACAAATAAAATTTGGTTAGTCATCATATATCAAGTTAATTTGAAAGAAAATTTTCAACCCACATAATTTAAAAGAGAATGGTTTTGATGTTACCTTTTTCATGATTTAAGTGCTTAGATCTTCAAAGATGGAAGTCAGACTTTTGCTTTTCTCTTAATCTTCTTGAGAGATGTTCTCATCGCTCTCATAGTCCTTGGATAGAAGGTTGATCTACTTCTCCGAACCATCGGATGAGTCATTGTCATCCCAAGCAATATATGCCTTCTTGGATCTTCTTTCTTCATGGCTTTTCTTCTCATTCTTTTCTGGCCATGATTCATTTGTGGGGCAGTGTGCCTTTATGTGATCGGGTCGATTACACTTATAGCATTTAAGTGTTGGGGAACCTTCTTGAGATCTCTTCCCATTTTCGAAGTTATGGCGTCTCTCCATTCTTTTATTTTTAATGAATTTATGAAACTTCTTTACAAAGAGTGAGAAGTCCTCTTCATCATCATATTCTTCTTTTTCTTCTTCTTCTTGCATTGAGGATGAGGCTTTAAGTACTATGCTTCTTTTCCTTTTGTCGGTCTCTTCATTTTGGTTGAGACGTTGAAGTTCCATTTCATGTTCCTGCAGTTTGCCAAAAAGAGTGGCAAGAGACATATAAGAAAGATCTTTACTTTCAGAAATGGCAGTTACCTTGGGCTACCATTCCCTACTTAAGCATCTCAAAACTTTATTAATTAAATCTTCATTAGGAAAGGTTTTTCCTAAGGAGGCAAGGTGATTAACTATGTGTGTGAATCTTTTCTGCATACTTTGGATGTTCTCATTAGTGTTCATCCTAAATAATTCATATTCATGTGTAAAGGTATTGACTCTAGATCTTTTCACATCAGTGGTTCCTTCATGTGTAAGTTGGAGAGTATCTCATATCTCCTTTGCATTTCAGCAGTTTGACACTCTAAAATATTCATCTATTTCTAGGATAGAAGTAATAATGTTTTTGGCTTTAAGATTATATTGGATTCTTCTTCTATCCTCTTCAATCTATTTATCTCTAGGTTTTTCTGTTGTTGTGCTTGTGCTTGCATCTACTATGGTGGGTACATAAGGTCCTATTTCAATTGCTTCCCAAATGTTTAAATCTATGGCTTCAATAAAGATTTGCATTCGGGTTTTCCAATAGTGGTAACCCTCACCATTAAAGATAGGTGGCCTATGGATGGAGCTTCCCTCAGGAAACAAAGAATTTGAGGAGGCCATGAATCTTGAAGTTGTGAAACTTTTCTCAAGACACCTACTCTAATACCACTTGTTGGATCAAGTGGCCTCGGAATAATTAAGAAGGGGGGTTTGAATTAATTATGAATGTGTCTTGACTAATTAAAAAATTTATCCTTCTTAATGTTACTAGACTCAATTAGGCTTTACAACTAAGTTATGAGAAAGTAAAGAATAGAAACAATAAATTAGACAAAAGTAAAGCGAAAATAAAAAGTGCACAACGGAAAATAAAGAGTGTAGGGAAGAAGAAGACCAACACAAGATTTATATTGGTTCGGTCACAACCCGTGCCTACATCCAGTTCCCAAGCAACCACCGGTTCTTGAGATTTCCAACAACCTTGTAAAATCCTTTACAAGCAAAGATCCATAAGGGATGTACCCTCATTTTTTCTCTTTGAACACCCAAGTGGATGTACGCTCCACTTGAACTGATCCACAAGAGATGTAGCCTCTCTTGTTCTCAATATAACAACCCAAGTAGATGTACGCTCAACTTGTACCACAAAGGATGTACGCTCCAATGTGTTAAGACAAATAATTTTTAGGCGGTTAGTCCCTTGAATCTTTGTAAGGAGAAACAAAAGATATCTCAAGCGGTTAGTCCATTGAAATCTTTTGTTTAAAGGGAAAGGGAAGAATCAAAAGAATTCTCAGGCGGTTAGTCCTTTGAATCTTTTGTCAAGAGAGGGAAGGTAGAATCAAAAGAATTCTCATGCGATTAGTCCTTTGAATCTTTTGTCAAGAGGAAGAAGGGATGAAAAGATAGCACACTTTTGTTTTTTGCAGAATTTCCACATGCAAAAAAATAAAGTTTTGAAACAAAGTTTAGAAAGCTTTTTGGCAAAGAAAAAGCAATGGGCAATGGTTAGAGAAAGATTTTTAAAAAGAATTGTTTGGAAGAATATCATATATGTCTATTGAATGTGTGCCAAAGTCATGTTTTTATGGACTCTTCATGTCAGGTCAAAGAAACCATTGGAAAAGTTGTGACTTTAGAGAAAACCATGTTAAGAGTTATAACTCTTAACTTTTTCTTCAAAACTGTTCACTGGTAATCGATTACCACAAAGGTGTAATCGATTACACAATGCATTTTATGAAAAGTTGTGACTCTTCACAATTGGATTTGAATTCCAACGTTCAGATTCACTTGTAATCGATTACTAATATAGTGTAATCGATTACACTATTTGAAAAACATTTTGGAACGTTACAAATCATTTGAAAACATTTTGAAAACCAAACTAGTCACTGGTAATCGATTACTGATAACTGGTAATCGATTACCAGAGAGTAATCACTCTGGTAACTTAGAAAATTTGAGAAATTTTTTTTGTAAAACAAAATGTGCTATTTGTTTTTTGAAAAAATCTTTTAATACTTATCCTATATGAAGTCTTGACGTGTTGCTTCTTGATTTCTTCTCTTGAATCTTGAATCTTGGATTGGATTCTTAATGCTTGATCTTGAAGTCTTCAATCAATCTTGAATCAATCACTTGGGCTTTTGGCATCATCAAAATTGCTTGGTTCATCATCATGAAACTTGCTTCTACATTCTAAATGATTGTATAAACGATGCAAAATGTTGTGAAGATTGTAAAAAACATGGCCCAATTCAACAAGTACCTGCAAGTGAGTTACATTTTGTAATGAAACCTTGGCCTTTTAGAGGATGGCTTTAGGTTAGATATGTCAAATACATCTACCCTCATCTAAGGTCCATAAGTGTATTTTGGTCACTGTAGAATTACTAAAAAGGTAGAAGTCGTTCCTCTCAAAGAGGTTGACCAAAAGGACATCATTAATTTCATTGAACAAAATATAATATTTTAATTCGGTATCCCGAAAACTATTACTACAGATCAAGGAACTGTATTCACTAGACGGAAAGTAGTTCAATATGCTAATTCTAGAAATATAAAATTGTTAACTTCTACTCCTTACTATGCACATGCTAATGGTCAAGAAGAAGCGATTAACAAAGTCCTTATTAGTTTGATTAAGAAACATATTAGTTAGAAGCCTAGAAGTTGGCATAAGACTTTGAATCAAATCCTTCCTTTGGGCTCATTGAAATTCACCAAAAAGGGCAACAGAGGTTACTCCTTTCAAGTTTGTTTATGCACATGAGGTTGTTTAGCTTATCGAAATTAAATTGAATTACATTAAATTACAAAGACATAATGAAATTCCTATCCAAGATTATTTGAACATGATGCATGATGAATTGAAATTATTAGATGAAGAAAGAATTATTGCTTTAGAAAATATTATTTGTCAAAAAGGAAAAGTTGTGAGGCATTACAGTAAAAAAGTTAAGATAAAATCTTTTCGAGTGGGGGATTTAGTTTGGAAAGTGATTTACCTATGGATAAAAAGTCTAAGGTATATGGAAAATGGTCACCAAATTGGGATGGTCCATATGTTGTCGAAAAGGTTTTCTCAGGAAATTATTATGCAATTAAATACTGACAATTACATTGGTCTAATAAATGGAAAATATTTGAAAACTTATAAACCTGTAGCAACTGAAATAAAAATTTCGATAACTAAGAAGTAAAAGTGCAAGTGCTCATAAGGAAAATTACACAATCAAATTATCCCAATAAGACTAAAACAATGGAATCCTTATTAGGATTTTAAAATAGAAGATGACTTCACAGATTTGGCATAAGGGAATCTTCTCATTTCATTGAAAGTCTCGACCCAAGTGGATAAGGCATTTATGGATTCCTTTGAGCAGGCTCTAGTTGTCTTCTCATCTCGAGTGGACCTTTTAATTCTTGCACGATTTGGTGAGCAAAAGAATAAAGAAAATCCTTATTCTTTTCATTTGTTTCATAGTTTACTCGAAGTTCAGAGAGTTTTTCGTGAATTCCTTTTAGTTCACCTTGGATTGGTTTGAGCTTTGCCAAAAGATCTGCCTCTTTCTTGATCAACTCTTGTTCATATTTTTTGACATTATCTATAGGTCCTTAGATCAACATAATGTTCTCCTTAGCATTTTGGAACTCTTCTCAAGCTTGGGTAAGTTTGGGCATGTCTTGTTCTGTTGAAGACTTGATATCTGCAATGTTAGCAACATATGGTTGCAAAGTTGATGAGCTTTGAAAGCACTGTGATAAATGTCATATTTTAGTTATTTTTGGGATTAGAATGTTAGCACTTATCTTTCGTTTGTAATAGTTTTCTTATAAACTTCCTTTAATTCTAGTAGTTTAATATATTGTACATTCATTAATGTTTTTATTTTAAAATGGAAAATTCATCCATGCATTCCTTATGTTTTGATGGTTATTTTTTTGGATTCAGAAACCAAGCCAAGATGAAAGGAAAAAGTGTCATTTTTGCAATATTTCAAAGTGTCACTCGCCCAGTCTAGCAACCAACTCGCCTAGGCTAGTGGAAGTTCTTCAACCTTAGGCAACCAACTCGTTTAGGCGAGTACAGCTCACCTGGGCGAGTTGGTCTAACACATCTTCGATCATTTTGTATAAAAAGTCATGCACAGCAAGGAGAAAAACCATGGCGTGCAGAGAAACTAGAGAAGAAACATGAAGAGGTGAGAGAAAGAAGAAAGAAAGTGGCAATGAGTTGTAGAGAAGTGACCGTGGATCGCATCCTTCATCATTTCTTTTGTTAATCTTGTGCTCTACACAATAATCAGCTAGTTTCTCCAAAGAATTGGATGTAACCTTCGTACCCTTATGTATCTCTTTTGATATTTTATATATATACGTCCCTTTCAGTTTCTTCAATAGGAGAAACTTTTTCTCATCTAGAATAGAAGCCTCAAGACAATCTGAGTATGAATCTACAAGAAAGTCTTTCTCAATAAGAACCCAATCCATTTTCTTGCAGATTCATACTCAGTTAGAACCCAATTTCCAGCCTTGCAGAGACATGCCTTTGTTAAGTGGTGGAACTAATTTGACACAACAAAAGCAGAGCCAGACAAGGTTAAAATCTGGTTCAAAGCTCATCTAGAGTTCCTTAAAGCAGCAGATCTGGAGACATGCCTTTATCAAATTTTATAAAAAAAAAAAGAGTAAAAATTTTATCAAATTTTTCCAGATCCAAGAAATTTGGTAACAAATACCCTTGTGGAAATTTTTCTATGAAACCAAATGAAGGCAAAGATACTGGAGGTTATATTTTAGGATGTCTTGTCTTTTGTGCTCTTTCTCTCGTGTTTCCTTTTGTACAAGCTCTTTGTCCTCATCCTCAACATCCGATCCAAAACGCCTCAACCTGCTCACTGAGCAAGACAACCAGACCCACGAGGTCACCCCCAAACACAATTTCTTTGATGAAGAAGTTCGCTTCAAAGAGATTAACCAAAACATGGATGAGTGGATCATTCGAGAAATCCCTCAAGACACATTATATGTTCCTAAGACAATAAAAAACAAACACAGTTTTGATTATGTTATTAAGACTGTAGAAAATAACATTCCTCTAGGACAGGACATAGGGGAAGAATTTCATCTATTATCCAAAAATTCAATTTCTAACCATAGTAGAAAATACAAATACCTACACATAGGATGTGTCTAGGTAGCAATCAAACCTTTAATAGACATGGGTATAGATGTCGTAGTCTTAATGTGCCTTAGAGATATTAGGCACAACAAATTCGAAGATTCTTTGATGGGAACAGTAAAAACTAGTCTAGGGCAAGGACCAGTCTAATTTAACTATTACCCAAACAAAACGGTGAGTCTGATGGATAGATAGAAACATCCTTGACTCTCTATTCCTCAACATCCACATTCATGGCTTAAATATGAAAGATGGCTCAATTCCAACAACCTTGATTTATAGGATTCAGTATAAGGCATGAACACGTGTGCATCTTGTGTCCTTCTCAAACCACAAAAAGGAAAAATGACTTTGTTTATCACTGATATGACAAAGGCTAATGTTTCTCTTCCTAGAACAATTAAATGGGATGAGGTAACTCTTCCTAAAAAATGGGTCATGGATAAGGCTACACCTTCAATCCCTAGACCTGCCCCTTCCATAGAACAGATCAAACAGGATCATTCTGGTAAGGTAGAAATAACCTTCAATAGGTGATAATTGGTATTCAATAGCACAAAATGCATCAAAAAGTAGATAAAATTTAGCATTGTGCCTCTATTTTTATGGTTTCTTTTTGTGAGAATTGTTAAATAGCTTACTTAATATGAGTTATACACAATGGAAGTTTCATCATGATAATTGATAGTATTTTCATGGAAATTTTTAAGAGTTTAAGCAAGGAAGTTTAGGAAGTTCATTTTGAAGGGACCTGCTCAACACGCAAAGCTCACTAAGAGGGGAATCTGCTCAGTGCAAAGAAAGCTCGCCCAGAGCAAAGAAAAACCCTAGAAGAGCACAAAGCCAGAGACCACCTACTCAGCAGGCAGCCAGCTCACCCAATGCAGCTTTTGTCGCTTCTCATGCTTAGCGTATTCAGCTCGCCCAGCGCCCAGTCACTAACTCGCACTCAGTGAGACCAGGCTCACTGAGTGCGCATTCATAAAATGAGAAGCCCAAAAGTTTTTAAAGCTGGAAGAAAGGGGGAATATGAGATAGTTCATGCATGTTGGTGAAACAGAGAGTGAGCTTAGGCAGAAAGGAATACAAAGCAAGCTGATTTCCTCTCATTTTAGGCTTCTGCACTTCATATTTCCTTGTATTTTCCATTTGTAGTTGAGCTCTCCATGCTAATGGAGGGCTAAATACTCCATTGTTGGGGAGTTTTCCACTGAGCACTCTTGATGTAAAAACTCTAACTATCTATTTAATATTATTGCTAGTGTCTTTGCTTCTATCTGTGATTATTTTCATGTATGTGGTTTGATCATCCATTTATATGCTTTGTTAGGATTTAAGTGTTGGAAAATGTGGTTGATCCTTAGAACAGGGTAGAGCAGATAAAAATTCTTCGTTTCTAAGAATAGTGTGAAGTAATTTAGTGTGGTTTGCATCTCAGTCATAATGCTGCTCGCTTAGTTTGACTTCTTTGAGGAATCGAGAATGAGACTAGGAGGGTTAGGCTCTTTCATGTGAGGAATTGTGATTAGAGTAAACTTGTGGGTGCAAGTGACATTAGAATAATATTGAATAGAGAAAAACTTTTCCAATTACGTCAAGAGAGGTTTCAGTAGGGCGCTCCCCAACATAATTACCTTGGTATTTGTTTTCATTCGCTAAGCTCGGTATTTAATTCTATTATTCAGTTTTAACTTGGAAAAATGTTATAGTTTATTGTGCGACATGAATTATTCACTGACTTTCATTTACATCCAACTATAAATTGTTTACAAACTGAATATGTCATTTGAGTACAAGAAATTCCTTGTGGACATGATACTTGGTCTTACCGTTTTAATTTACTACTTGGACAAATTGGTGCACTTTCCAATTAGAGTGAACAAGTTTTTGGTGCCATTGCCGGGGAATTTCTTTTTACTTGGTATGCATATCACAGTTTGGAAGCGATCATTCTTTATTCATTGAATTGTTTTTGCATATTTGTTTCTTCCTGATATAATTTAATTTCTTGTCTTGGTTAACTGCTCTATAGTAGCTTGCTTCTTGTATGCGAGGTAAAACTCAAGCAGAGGACTTAGCTCCATTGGATTTGGAGATTAAGGCCACTCTTAATAGAAACAACACAGCAAGGAAAAGAGGGGAGCTACAGAATAGGACAACTGACCTCAGTGACGGGAGGATTCTATCATATGAATCTTCTTCTTCATTCCCTATCAATCTGAGAGAAGCGGAAATTGGTACCTTTGAAGAAAGCATAATGGCAGAAGATAGACCACCCAGGGTGACTCTTAAGGACTATTCTTGTTCTACCATGCCACAATTTTTCACTAGCATTGCTTGTTCAGAAGTTCAAGCAACAACCATTTCCTACCCGTACTCCTTGATTCAGCTCATCCAAGGAAATCTTTTTCATGGTTTACTGAATGAAGACCCTTATGCTCATTTAGCCACATACATTGAAATACGTAATACTGTGAAGATAGCAGGAGTTCCATAGGATGCTATAAGACTCAATCTGTTTCCATTTTCATTAGCTGGTAAAGCTAAGAGGTGGCTACATTCATTCAAAAGGAACAGCTTGAAAACTTGGGAAGAGGTGGTTGAAAATTTTTTGAAGAAGTATTTTCCCAAGTCAAAGACAGCTAAAGGGAAGGCAGAGATTTCCTCATTCCATCAGTTTCCAGATGAATCTCTGAGTGAAGCCTTGGAGAGCTCGTGGCCTACTTTGGAAGACTCCAACACATGGGTTCACTAAACCCATTCAGCTTAATATCTTCATTAATGGCTTGCGCCCCCAATCTAAATAGTTGCTTGATGCTTCAATTGGGGGAAAGATTAAACTGAAGACTCCTAAAGAGGCCATGGAATTGATTGAGAACATGGCAGCCAGTGACCATGCCATACTTCGTGACAGGACTCATATTCCCACAAAGAGAAGCTCGCTGGAGCTCACATCACAAGATGCTTTATTGGCATAGAATAATTTGTTGGCTAAACAGCTTGAAACTCTGATGGAAACATTGAATAAACTTCCAACACAATTGCATGCAATTCAACCTACTCATTTAGCAGTCATGCAAGTTGGAGGTTGCAGTATATATGGAGGAACTCATGAGTCTGGTGCATGCATGACTCAGGATTATTCATCTAAGGAGGTTAATTATATGGCTAATTCGAATAGACAAGGTTTCCATTCAGGTGGCTATGCAGGATATTAGCAGGGGGGTAATTTCCCTCACAATTAAGGTCAAGGTTGGAGGTCACATCCTGGGAATCATTTCAATAAAGACCAAGGGGGTCCGTCTAATCAACCTCCTAACCAGGGTCCTAACTTGTATGAATGGACCACCAAATTAGAAGACACATTGACTCAATTTATGCCAGTTTCTATGTCTAATCATAAAAGCACAGAGTCGGCGATTAAAAATCTAGAGATGCAAGTAGGGCAGTTGGCCAAGCAGCTAGATGAAAAGTCCTCTAGAAATTTCGGTGCAAACACTGAGAAAAATCCAAAGGAGGAGTGTAAAGTTGTGATCACTAGGAGTCAAGGGAGAATGCTAGTGGAAAGAGGGAGTAAGAAAGGTGAGGGAGAGTTAGAAGATGATGAAAAACAAGAGGAAAAAGAGGAGCAAATGAAAGAAGAAGAAATAAGTAAGAAGAAAGAGGTAGAAGGTGAAGAAAAGAACAAAAAGAGAGACACAAAAGGAGTTGAGAGGCAAGAGAGTGAGGGAGAAACTGGAGAGAAGAGAACTAAAAGTTAGTTGTCTAGGGAGAGAAAAAGAGAATCAGTCCCCACTCCAACCAAGGAAGCCCTATATCCCTTGGTACCTTCAAGGAAGGACAAGGAGCGATACTTTGCTCACTTCAAGAATCAAGAATCAAGTCTCAAGATTCAAAGTTCCAAGAGTCAAGATCAAGATTCAAGACACAAGATTCAAGAATCAAGAGAAGACTTAATCAAGATAAGTATGAAAAGGTTTTTTCAAAAACTGAGTAGCACATGTATTTTTCTCAAAACATGTTTACCAAAGAGTTTTTACTCTCTGGTAATCGATTACCAAATTGTTGTAATCGATTACCAATAGCAAAATGGATTTGAAAAAGTTTTCAAATGAATTTACAACGTTCCAATTGATTTCAAAAAAGTTGTAATCGATTACAATGTTTTGGTAATCAATTACCAGTGCCTTTGAACGTTGAAATTCAAATTCAAATGTGAAGAGTCACATCCTTTTCACATAAAAGCTTTGTGTAATCGATTACACTGATTTGGTAATCGATTACCAGTGATTGTTTCTGAATAAATCAAAAGATGTAACTATTCAAATGGTTTTTGACTTTTTCAAATTGGTTTTAAGTTTTTCTAAAAGTCATAACTCTTCTAAATGGTCCTCTTGACCAGACATGAAGAGTCAATAAAAGCAAGGCTTTGTTTTGCATTTTAACATTAATCCAATCAATCTTATACAATCCTTTACAAGCCTTGAATCTCTTTGAACTTCTTCTTCTTCTTTGTGCCAAAAGCTTTCCAAAGTTTTCTGGTTTTCTAAACCTTGAAAACTTGTGCTATTCATTCTTTTCATCTCTTCTCCCTTTGCCAAAAAGAATTCGCCAAGGACTAACCACCTGAATGCTTTTTGTATCTCTCTTCTCCCTTTTTCCAAAAGAACGAAGGATTAACCGCCTGAATTCTTTTGTGTCTCCCTTCTCCCTTGTCAAAGAATTCAAAACGACACAGTCTGAGAATTCTTTTGATTCTTCCCTTTCCCTTATACAAAAGTTTTCAAAGGACTAACCGCCTGAGAATTCTTTTGTATCCCCATTCACAAAGTATCAAAGGTTTAATCGCCTGAGATCTTTGTCTTAACACATTGGAGGGTACATCCTTTGTGGTACAAGTAGAGGGTACATCTACTTGGGTTGTTGACTGAGAACAAGAGAGGGTACATCTCTTGTGGATCAGTTCTAGTGGAGGGTACATCCACTAGGTTCAAAGAGAACAAGGGAGGGTACATCCCTTGTGGATCTTGCTTGTAAAAGGATTTTTACAAGGTTGAAAGAAATCTCAAGGACCGCAGGTCGCTTGGGGACTGGATGTAAGCACGGGTTGTTGCCGAACCAGTATAAAAACTCTTATGTGTTTGTCTCCTTCTTCCCTACTCTTTTACTTTCCGCTGTGCATTTTAATTTCCGCTTTTACTTTTGGTTAAGTTTCTCTTCTACTTCTTATTCTCTTAACAACATAAGTAAAAGCCTTAGAAGAGTAAATTTTTAATTAGTAAAGGTTTAGGAATAATTAATTCAACCCCCCCTTCTTAATTATTCTGAGGCCACTCGATCCAACATATGCCTCTTTCAATTCCAAAACGCATTTGGCAAATTGGAACAAATTGATGATTGGATATGTTTTAACAGAGACTGGATTTTCTCTTTCATTTGAGCCCTCTTTCATATCTAAGCCATGAAAGTGGATGTTGAGGAATAGAGAGTCAAGCATGTTTCTATCCACCAGACTCACCGTTTTGTTTGGGTAACATTTGAAATAGACATGGGTATATATATATATATATATATATATATATATATATATATATATGAACCTTTTCTACTCATTACTAGTGATTTCATTATGTTCATAATGCTTGATTCTATTTGATCACTAGTTTCATGAAATTGGATTATAAGTTTGACTGGAAAGTACTCTTAGAATTTGAACTGAATGAATTTACTCTTTATGCTACGTTGCTAGGAATAGAGCATAACGTTTTGATTGCAAATAGCACGGGATTATGATTGTAATGTTGGGATATTTATTAAATATGTGAGGAATCGATATTCGATAAATATTCTTAGGATTTTCGAATGCGAGGGATCGATTCGGGTGATTTAATGTATTTATCAGTGATGTTAGAAAATGATTCATATGTATTAATATTATTTGGATACAGAGAGTACAAACGATGAAATTCAATCTTATGTTTCTTTCGAATTAATTAAATCCGTTTTAATTGTTTTCGTAATTTTGCGTATTTCCGACGCTCTAAATCTTTTATTTATGTTATTCCCTTATTTTCGTTATTTCCATTAAACCCATGATATTTCGATTGAATTTGTTGTAAACAACTATTGAACTATTTACTTATATCCGAAGGAATTGAGTAACTTAAGTCCCTGTGGAGACAATCTCTTTTATGAAATCTATAACCTACAACGACATTGGTACGCTTGCCAATAGTCTAACACATTGTTGAAAATATTAAGGAATGATTCAATTTCTTCACAAAGCTCATCAACAACCAAATCATTAAATTTAAAAATTTTGTTTACTTTCTATCGAAGTTCTTCTTTATAATCAGGGTTGGATAGAGAATCTTCAAGGTTCTTGTCGAATAAGAGCTTTCTGAAACAATTGACAACTTCATCAAGATGAGAAAAAGGCCTATTATGACTTGTGTTAGAAGCTTTCGAGGGTATCAAATTTGAAGACCAAACTTCAATGAAGGCAAAAAGATCAACATCAGTTGGGTCCAGATTTTCCTAAAGAGGATCTAGAACCAAACTTGGGGGCACAACAGTCTGATGCAAAGTGATCAAAGTGGATTCCTAGTGATATTTTTTCCTGATTATTCGCTGAAGATGCTTCAATGCCTAATGAGAATATAAATACTTAATATATGGATAATATAGAAATCATTATAAGATTTTGAAGTTTGGGGGATGCCTTATACCTTTATTCAATTCGAGGGCACAATGGACTAGATTTTCAAAAGATTGAATGGTTTCATTAATTGGAGGTTCTGGAATAATTATTGCAAGTGCATCTGTTATGAACACAGAAGCAGTTGTTACAGGGCAAGATACAAGGCGAGCTACAGAACCAAACAAAGAAGATGAACCAGGGGCAAAAAGGAGAAGCCATAGGCCGTGATACTTGGAATATTACGTGTCAAAATAAGATGAGGTCGTAGCCAGGTCAGCATCGTCAAGAAGCAATCTACCAAGATCCCTGGTCGTTAGAAGTTGTCCCCTGCTAGCAATACCAACATTTTCGCAAATTTTCCTCCAAGGCACAAAATGCCAAATTCTGTTAGAATTGTATCTTCTAGAATCTTAAATAGAAAAGCATATAAATAAAGGATTGATGTAATTCTAATGGACAAGCTAAATAATACAAATTCTCCTTCTTCCTTACCTTATTCTGGAGGCTCTAGAACCTCGAATTCTAGAATCATAGCTTTGGTCTCAACAACTTGGTGCTTTCGGAGCCCCGCTACCATGGCCGATTCAACCCATTCCAAAACCACCCTAGATCGTATAGAAGAAGTTGTTGCCAAGCTTGCTTCTAGTCACCTTCATTTCTCCGAGAAACTTGATGATCTCATTAACCGTGTTGTCGCCTTGGAAAACACTCCCCATCACTCTTCGTCTCTGTCTTCGTCATCAGCCAACCCTGCACCACAACCACAAACACTTAACCCCCACAGACTCAAACTCGATGTACCCAGATTCGATGGCTCGGATCCTTCTGGTTGGGTATTCAAGATTTCTCAATTTTTTGAATACCATGCAATTCCTGACTCGGAGCGACTCACCATCGCATCCTTTTACATGGATAGACCTGCCCTCGCATGGTTCTAATGGATGGCCAGAAACCATCAACTCCCCAAATGGATTGGGTTTTTACAAGCGATAGAGGCTCGCTTTGCTCAATCCCCTTATGAGGATCCCACAGGGCAATTATTCAAGTTAACCCAGAGAGGTTCAGTGAGGGAATACTTGGCTCAGTTTGAGGCGCTGGCCAATCGTATCACTGGCTTATCACCATCTTCTCTTCTGAGCTACTTTATTCCAGGTCTTGAACCCGACATTCGGCGCGAAGTTCAAGCCCTTCAACCTATGATGTTGGTGCATGCCACCGGCTTGGCTCGCTTGCAAGAGGAGAAGCTTCAGGAGCACTGCAAGGGTCCCTGGAGCCGTTCCACCTTTAACCCTTCACCATCGTCCTCGACCCCCCTCTCAGTAGCCTTACCAACCCCACCCCTACCCTTGCTTCCTTCTCCTGCGAAACCTCTACCCTTACCCATCAAGCGCTTGAGCCCTGACGAACTCGCCAGTCGTTGAGAGTGCAGCCTGTGCTTTTACTGTGATGAAAAGTTCACCAGAGGCCATCGTTGCGCCTTGAGGTTCTTCCTTTTCATCACAGACAAAGACACAGGGGATGACAACTCGAACCCTAATATAGTCAGCTTGCCTTTAACACCTGACCCGACCCAGCCCGAAATAACAAATAACCCATCCCCTACCCAAACACAACCCAAATCATTTCAGGCCCAAATTAGCCTCCATGCTTTATCCGGCCAAACAGCCTCGGAGACGATGCACAAGACCGGCCAGAATTCTCATCAACCGATGGTCATTCTGGTTGACGACGGGAGCACACATAATTTCGTGCAAGCACGCCTCGTCAAGTCTCTTGGGTTGACTCCTCAACCAACTCCAACATTGTGGGTGCTTGTCAGCAATGGCAATGAAGTGGAGTGTTATCAAATTTGCCTAGTCGTAGTTGTGCAGGTTTAGGGTCGAACCTTCACCATTGATCTGCATGTCCTACCACTATGTGGGGCTGACATTGTTTTAGGGGTGCAATGGTTAAAATCTCTCGATCCCGTCCTCACTAATTACAATGACCTCACCATGAAATTCATCCATGGGGGTAAACTCATTGAATTGAAAGGGAATTCTGACATGACTTCACTCGTGATTAGTCCCCCTCAACTAAGGCGCCTGCTCCAAACCGACAGTGCAAGTGAACTCTTTCACATTCAAGTTTGTTCACAAGCTCCACCACCATCAACACCTCACCCCACAATCCTCACCATCATTGACCAATTCTCAGCCCTGTTTCAACCTCCAACAACCCTCCCCCCATCCCGCACTACAAACCATTCCATTCATTTGCTCCCCAACACCGTCCCTGTCAATATCCGCCTGTATAGATATCCCCACTTCCAGAAACAGCAAATCAAGTCTCAGGTTTTCGTTATGCTGCAAAATGGGATCATCCACCCCAGTACGAGCCCCTTCTCTTTCTCGGTGTTGTCAAGAAGAGGGATGGCTCATAGCGCTTCTGCGTGGATTATCGCATGCTCAATGCGCTCACCATTAAGGACTGATTTCCAATTCCCACCATTGATGAATTGTTGGATGAACTGGGTGGTTGATCGAGGCCGTACCCGAATCAAATAAACATTAAAATGTAGTAACTAGGAAGTGATCCTAGGTCGTTTCCCAACGAGCAATGATAAACCAAATGTTCATAACAGATAGTAGGAAATAGTAACAAATTGGGGGGGGGGGGGGGAGTTGTTTGTTTTTGTAAATTAAACAGCGAGTAAAATTGAATTAGAAAATATCATAATTAAAATATGTTGCTTCCCCTTGATTCACAAGCAAGTCTCTTATCCTAGGTTGTGAGAATTTATCCTTTATCAGTTCAACCACTTAATCCAACCCTAAATTAAATTACTAAGCGAAATTTAACATAAGGCATTCATTATGTGATTAATCAACACATACACCAATTACTCATAAACGATCATTAAGCATGAACATGAGTTAAGCACAGAGACAATCAATCAAGCACTTAGCATACATGAATTAATAGCAACAAAATCAGAGTAATTAGTGAAGAGGAAAAACTGAACAGAATTTAACAGTAATAATAGAATCTCAAAGAGAATTGTGCTTGATCCTCAAGAGAAAACAACGTTGGGGACTTAGCCTTCCATTAATCAATAGAGAATGAAATTTTATTGAAGAACGAAATTTTATTGCTAAAACTAAAAGTCAAAACTGGAATTGCAAAAACGAAAATAAAGGAGAAAGAGAAGAGAGAGCTAAACTAGAACCTTGGTGCTGTTATATAGTTTTTCAGTCCCAAAGCTTACAAATCTGTTTTAAATCCAAGCCCATAAATAAAATAAAATAAAATCTAGATAAGATAAGTTCTAGATGAAATAATATCTAGATGAGATCAAATCTAAATAATATCTAGATAAGATAAGATAAGATAAGATCTAATTTTGTAGAATAAAATAGTCTGCCCTCTTCAAGTCCAAGCCCAATTCTGGATTCAAGCCCAATGTTTCATTAATTCCTGAAATTAGATTAAAAACATCAAATTAGCTGAATGGGCCCAAATAATAAAACTGCCTAATTAATTTGACAATTAAGACTAATCAGTACTTAAAATGGTGCAAAAAGGGTTAAGAAATAGGAGAAAATAATGGCACATCAGTGACGCAAGTTGGTTTTCGAAGTTGGATCTTCTGCAAGGGTACCATCAGATTTTAATGGCGCTAGAGGAAGTGAGCAAAACTTCCTTTAGGACCCATCACAGCCACTACGAGTTTCTGGTGATGCCATTTGGCCTGTGTAACGCTCCTTCCACCTTTTAGGCCACTATGAACAAATCTTTGGACCCTACTTGCATAAATTTGTTATCATCTTCTTTGACGATATTCTAATATACAGCCAGAGTTTCTCTGATCATCTCGAGAATCTGCGGATGGCCTTGCAAACTCTCACCGACAACAGCTTTGTCCTGAAACTATCCAAATGTTCCTTTGCGACCCAACAAGTGGAATACCTGGGTCACTTGGTTTCTGCAAAAGGCGTTGAACCAGTTCCTGCGAAAGTTGCCGTCGTGCAACAATGGCCGACCCCTCAGTCGACTCGAGCGTTGAGGGGATTCCTAGGTTTATCAGGTTTTTTATCGACGCTTCATTAAAGGGTACGCAACCATAGCAGCACCTTTCACGCCATTATTGGCTAAGGATCAATTTCATAGGACTTCCGAAGCTGGCCAAGCTTTTTCAAAATTAAAAGAAGCCTTGTGTCAAGCTCCTGTTCTGGGCTTACCAGACTTTAATTCTCTGTGCAAACCCATAAACAACAAGTTTATCTTGCAAGATTAATGGGTTTCGATTACACTATTCAGTATTGTGCCGGAAAAGCGAATTTGGAGGCAGATGCCCTTTCTCGGTTTCCAGAACCATCCTCAGGCCATTTTTTATGCTAACAATACCCAATTGTATTTTTTTGCAAGAATTGAAAGCAGAGCTTACCTCTAATCAAGAATTCCCAACCTGATGTCAAGAGATTAAGGATGAACCCCATAATCATCCTGATTGGGTGTTAAGGGATGACTTGATTTTGCACCAAGGGCGCATTTGGCTTCCACCACAGCTCCAGTTGATACCGACAATTTTGGCGGAATTTCACTCCACCCCCACCGACGGTCACATGGGAGTCATGAAGACTCTGGCCCAAGTTCGTGAGAATTTCGTGTGGTCTTTGAAATTCTGATACCGATGACAGATGTCGTACCGGATGTCACGACATCACGCTTCAGAACATGCAGATTATATTTGACAGTATGAACAGATTAAACAAGTAAATAACACAAGAGAATTGTTAAACCAGTTCGGTGCAACGTCACCTACATCTGGGGGCTACCAAGCCAGGGAGGAAATCCACTAAAATAGTGTTAGTTCGAAGATCTAACAGCCATTGTTTACAACCTTCTCACCTAACCACTACCCATGCAACCTCTACCTAAGAGCCACTCTTAGATATGAGAACCCCTCTCACTCCCTCTCAATCACTCTCCCGTGTTTACAAATAAATCAAAGACACACCAGAGATTGCTCTCTGAACAATAGAGATCAACTCTACACACTCAGGTCCAACACTTGATGTTAGGGTAACATCAAGGTGGCTCACAAAACACTCAAGTCCCAAAACTCACAAAATAACTCTTCAATCTCGGACTTGGTAGAAAACTCGTGCAGCCTTCATGTTTATATAGCAGTGTGCGTATCTGGGCTGCAACAACTTGCGCTGGATTCTCCTGAAAATCTGCACTTAAAGATCTAAAAGATAAAGTTTGATCTTTTAGTTTTTATCTTTAATCTTTAATCCCTGAACGAACTATTCAAGTTTGTAATTCGAACTTTAATTATCTTTTAATTCGTTCCTAAAGATAGATCGCCAAATCTGTTGCTAACTGCACATTAATCTGTTAAAGATATAACAGATTTATGTGTCCAGTATTTTCGGGCAGGATGTCCTGGACATCGTATCCGACATCGTGGATCCTGCAGCTTCAATTCTTCATTTGACATTTTATCTTGCCTTGTGCATTGTGCAGCCCAATCTGATTCCTTGACATAACGTTGGACATCATGTGCAGCAACTCCAGCTTTCCTTCATTGTCTAAGTGCTTATGTTTTAACAAAATTTTAGCCAATCTTTTAAAACTCAGTAAAGCTAAGCACTAACAGTCTTCAATGAAGCAAGATGTCCACCACTTTTTCATTAGTTGTGCCATTTCTCAGCAAACTAAGACGGACCACCGCCGACCGCCAGGCCTCTTGTGTTCTCTTCCAATTCCGGCGCAGCCATGGGAGGACCTCTCCCTGGACTTCATTGTGGGCCTTCCCTCATATCGCGGCAACTCAGTTATTTTAGTCATGGTAGACCGTTTCTCGAAGGGACTTCACCTGGGTACACTTCCACAACATCACACTGCCGCCAGCGTTGCAAGACTATTCATGGAAATCTCCGGCAAGCTCCACAGAATGCCAAAGAGCCTAGTCTCAGACAGGGAATCGTTGTTTATGAGTCATTTTTAGCAGGAATTATTCAAACTAAGCGACACCAAGCTCCGTATGAGCTCGTCGTATCACCCACAGTCCGATGGGCAAACAGAGGCCATGAACCACGTCATCGAGCAATATTTATGAGCCTTCATGCATCAGAAACCATCCACATGGGGTCATACAATACCTCAACCCAGGGGCAAAAAGGAGAAGCCATAGGCCATGATACTTGGAAGATTACATGGAAAAATGAGATGAGCTCGTAGCCAGGTCAACATCGTCTAGAAGCAATCCACCAAGATCCCTGGCCGTTAGAAGTTGTCCCCTGCTAGCAATACCAACATTTTCACAAATTTTCCTCCAAGGCACAAAATGTCAAATTCTGTTAGAATTGTATCTTCTAGAATCTTGAATAGAAAAGCTTATAAATAGAGGATTGATGTAATTCTAATGGACAAGCTGAATAATACAAATTTTCCTTCATCCTTACCTTATTCTGGAGGCTCTAGAACCTCGAATTCTAGAATCATAGCTTTGGTCACAACACCATCCATATTTAGTATTTCCTTTTCTCCTAGATGAGTAGCTTCAATTTGCATTTCTTTTTCGATAATAGGACTTGAAGGATTATTTGTGTTAGAATTGATCTCCATGAAGTTTTCTTAGAAAATAGGCTCTTGATGAGATTGGTGTTTCGATGTAGATGATTCGATTTGACTCTGAACTTCATCCTTTTCTTCATCATTTTTCTCAGCTACTTTCCTCACTTCTGGTGTCGAGATGGGGAGATCTCAAAATCCAGAGCTAATAATCATAAGTGTTAGAAGCAAAAAAGAATGTTAGATCAAATAATGCTTATTAAAAGTAAATTTTGATATTTACCATTTTTGTCTTTATTCAAAGACCTAGCACTAGAACTAACAACAGGGGCATCATAAGCTCCTTCGTCCTATCAAAAGATAATAAGTAAAATCAGCATTAAAAGTGATTAAGAAAAAGAGTTTTAGGTTTCAATAGCAATTACCTTGTCATGTTTAGGATCAAAGGGGCCATGAGAAGAAGAAAGATCCACACATTGGCATCCTGCGAGCAAGATAGCCAAGACATCTCTCAGTAGGGCATTCAAAAGGTGTGTCTCAATCATGTCTTCAGACTTAGAACGCATAGAATAAATCTTAAAGTTTCTTGATAATAGTATATTTATATTTTTACAAAAATAAAGATTTGGTTTAATTACCATATGTATAGAAATTTAATTGAAGTAATTTCAAGTTAAATAAAAGGAAACTTTAAGAGAAACCTACTTTTTTCTTTGATTTCAATGATGGAGTTAATTTGAGAGAAGAACTGAACGGAAGTTCATCATCATAATCACTTTTTTATTTTTTAACGCCTTTCTTGAAAATTCTCTGGATCAAAGGACTACAAAATATTTTTATGAAATAAAATAAGTTAAAAAATGAAAATACAAACATCAAAATCGTAAAAATTCATAGGTACTAACTTCAGAATGTCCTTTGCATTTTGGTGGTTTTGGTGGAAGTTTAATTTTATCATTGTTTCTATCATTAACATTCTTCTTAGTTCCTTATCAAAACGATGAAAGATTACAAGTTAAGAATTTCTTTGCAAAATCAAATTCCATAAAAGAATGAGGGTCCAAAATACCTTGTTGCCAGTGCTAATAGAAGAAGGGGTTTTCCTTTTTCGAGATGAGACCTTTTTGGAAGTACCTTTCCCATCATTGTCTTCCCAATTATTTGTGTCCCTTTGATGTGGAATTTTAATTGGAACCTTTGAAAATGAAAGAAACACATTTAACATTTCTAGTTAGGATATATAGAGATAGATTTTGTTTCGATAAAAGAAAATTACCATCTAGTGCTATGTTTCACAATCCATCCATTCTTTTGGAATTATTTTTCTAAGATATTTTTTATAGTCACCATGGTAAATTTTGGAAAAAGTAGCTCTTTTAGCAAGGGGAGTATCTTCAAGTCTGTAATAAGAAAAAAAAGGAAGTTCTCAAACCAAAAGAGGATTTCAAAGGTCTTTACTTAAGCCAAAGTAGACTTTTGGGAAAAGAGGAAGGCTTTTAGGACAGAGTCTAGAAAATTTGGTATTTTCTTTATGATTTATTACTCTACCATTTTTTTCTATTTTTTCTCTAATGGCGAAATTTTCTTCTCGAAAAGTGGCTATAAGAGGCGAGTTGGATGATAGCATATACAATATACATTTTTGAATTTTTTTAATTTTGAGGGCGAGCTTGTGCTTACCGTTGCTCATTTTGCTAGTATCTTGCATAGAATCACGAAACTTTGTTAGTTTGTCTAAGCAAGAAACAACACAAATGGGTCTCTGAGAATAATATTTTTTTTCCACCAGTTGTGGAAACCTTTGGTGCTAAGGAAGCAATTTTCAAAAGCGGATGGCTGAAATTGAAGCTTCACTTTAGGAGTCCCTTTTTTATGAATGCAGGGATAAGACCTTCATCCCCTTAAAGCTGGTAAGGGAAGGTTTTCTATTGATGCAATGACACTGGAGGCAGCTAATAGAGTCCAAATTGTCGTGCAGACAATTATCTTTGAGAGTAATTCCAGCAAAAATTATGTTCTGAGGGAGGAATGCACTCCAAATTTCGATTAACTCTGATTGTTGACCAAGGGTCTCACATAGAAATATTTGCTTAGTAGTCGAGTGTTCAAAAAAGGGGCTAAGTTACAATCAAAAAGCTCAACTTGAAGAAAAGCCTTGATATATATTTGCTATAACACTCATAAGTGCAAAATTCCTTACTTTGAGCTCCTTCGATCTTAAGTTCAATGTCATCTAGAATATTCCTTTTGAGGGTTATGTTGTTGGCCAAAATTGCATTTACCCATAATTGAATAATCCACAAAGGACTAACCATATGCTTCATCTTTCTAGGGTCATCCATAATCTTGACTTCATCATAAAGGCAATATGTTCTACATTAGAGACTTCTTTAGTTTCTTTGACATTTTTCTTGATGAATCCACCATAAGACTTGGCACTTCAATCAATATTGATCTTGTTTCTTTCGATTTGGTCCTCGAATATTGACAATCTCACTCAAATCCTCAAACATCACTCTCGTCACTCACACAAAAATGGCTATTAGTTCAAAGGTCAAAGGATATGTATGCATCCCACTTTAATAAAATTATTTTCATCTCACTCGTACATAATTTATTGATTCTTTTTTATATATTTCAAAAATTATATTATGCAACTTTTAATGTTATAAATAAAGTTGAATAATTTTATAATTTGAAATTTATAAATGTAATATATATTATAGAAACTTTTAATCCAACATTTGATTTTAGAATAAAATTGGTCAATAAAAAATTCTGAAACTATATAAGAGTTTATTCCAATATAAATTAATCCCTCCTTTATAAATTCACCATAAAGTGGAATCTACATCTAAACTAGATTTTAAACCCATGCGATGAACGAGTTTATTAAATTATACATTTTTTATATTTGTATTTACGATTTAGTTCAATTTTTGGATCTTTTTATAAAAATCAAATCAAATCGTATATTATAATTACATTCATTTTATTTATTGGATGTTTAACATTATATTATTTTACATTTTTAGTTGTTATAGTATGTGATTTATAGTGTACTTCTTTCTATAAAAAGTTTGTAATGTATGATTTTTGTTATCGTAATTAATAATAAGTATTAAATAATTTGAAATTTTCTTTGCTTTACAATTAGAATACATATTTTATTTTCATATGTTAAAAAATGATGTACCAATATTGTTAAAAGATAATTTTAAATATCAAGTGAGGCATAAATTACTATTATGTTACAAAAAAAAATTGGCAATATCATTTTATAATAATGCTAAATAGAAGTGAAATAATGATTTTCAAATGAAATTTGTTAAACAAAATTGGAAAAAATAATAAAATTTATTTTTAAAATAATATAACATAATAACTACGTAAGTTTAGTTAATAAATTTTAATTATGATAATAAATTAAAAAAACTATCAAAAGGAATCACAAAAGATTGGTTGAGATGACTTTTTGTCTAAAATTTGAACCAATTTGTATAACAAACACCCTTATATTGGTTCAATTAAATTATAATTTTATATTTGTATTTATTATTATTTTAAAAATATATGTAAATAAATAAAATTATTAATTTCTAAAATATTTGATAGCATATTAAATATAATTACATTAAAATTGAGGAAAAAGATAAATTACATTTTTATTTCAGCAAATATTATCTTAAAAATATTATGACTATAAGAATTTATCATGATTTGTTCTTTAAGTAATAATAGTAAGTAATAATAATGATGTAATATCTGTATAAAATGTATAAATTATTAATAAAATAGTATATATATATATATATATATATATATATATATATATATATATATATATATAATAATTTATTTTTCAATTTATATCTTTAGTTATTACATATTATCAAATATTTTGAATTTAACTATGTATTGATAAAATTATTACTTCTAATTATTATTTTTCATTAAATATATTTTAAAGTAACTTTGACCAATGATAAATATTAGTTGAAGTGAAGTGTATGATATAATATAAGTACATTATTATTAGTTATAGTTTTTCAGAAAGAAAAAATACTGTTATAAAAAAGAATGTCATTCGCTAACCTAATCTAATCGAATGATGGAGGAGTTAGTGGTACCAGAAATTTTGCAAACAGACATAGTCAAACTGTGGGAATAACTAAGGTTTTAACATGTGAATAAAAAGACTACTATTATGAAGATTCTAACAATTTGTGAGTTATATTTTAAAAAGATTAGATGGTAAGGCAACCCACCATGAACTCGTCAAACTCAACAGTTTCCGCAAAAAATAGTGGGAGGAAGGCAAGTTACGTTTTCAAATATTATAGACTCAAGAATGAAACTATTTTCTGTTCAAACTCTGCCAAAAGAAATTTTGCCAACAAATAATTAAAGGTTTGCAACCTATTTGAGAGAGAGAGAGAGAGAGGGAAAATGTAAAATTAAGGAAAATTTTGTAAAAACAAGATAAGGTTGGGGGGCATTAGTTGAATTTCTAACCCGTTTAGGATAGTTTTTTGTTTTTAGTTTTGAAATTTTTTAAAATTAAAATCAATTTTAGTTTTGAGTTTTAATTTTCAATTTATTTTTTGTTTTTAATTTTTAAAAAGATGTTATAAATTAAAAATAAATAAAATGAGTCAATCATTTTATCTTATCTTGTTCTATTATGAAATAAAGTCGATAGCAAAGGTAACAAGGTGGGAGAAGTGGCAGTGATAGTGGTGGTGATAGTAGTGGTGCCGATGTAATGGTGATGGTGACGATGACAACGGTGATGAGGGTGGAATAGTGGCGGCGATGATGGTAGCAATAGTGGTGGAATGGTGATGGTGACAGTAGTAGTAGGAGAATAATGATAGTAACAATAGTAGCGATGGAATGGTGATCACAATGTTTTAAAACCCAAACCAATTCGATCGGTCAAACCGATTTGATCGCAGCCCAAAGGTCTGGGCGAGTCAAGTTGCTTACCTAATCGACCATGCATTGAACCGATACGACCTGGTTGGGTTTGTGGTTAAACTAATGGCCCACTGCCCCAGGTTAGGTCATGTTCAAAGGAGGAAACGCGCTAGGTCATGTGAGTCAATTAAGGTTGAGTGTAATTTTTTCTAATAAAGATTGAGTCATGCAAGTCAATTAGTGACCCACTGATCCAACCAATGACCCAATGACCCAATGCCTTGATCAGGTCAATCACCAATTTAAATTTTAAAATTATGATTGGTGGTGAGGTAGAATAATGGCAACGATAATAACAACAACGATGGAGGTAATGAAATGGTGGTAGTAGTAACGGTGGAATGGTGGTGTTGGGGGATGTGGTGGACACGGCAACGATGTTGGTGTGGTGATGGTGACAGGAGCGGGGGTGATGGTGCTAGTGGTGGTGGTTAGAATGTGTTTTTTAAAACTAAATCAAATTTTAAAAAAAATGATTTTGATAATAAATATAAAATTATTTTGAAATTGAGTTAAAAATCAATTCAATTCTATTTTTGTCTATCAGATTTTGTTTTAAAAATTAGATTTGCAAATAAAAATCAGAAACTTCCAACCACCCCAAATGACATCTAAAGTGCTTGAATTAGACATCTCCAAGATCCCAAGTAGCTATTAAAATGGTTTGGAGGCTACATCCCTAATGAAATTCTTCCCATTACCTGCAGGTCAAAAGAAATAGATTTATATTTTCTCATTTTTAAATAAAATAAAAGAATATTAATAAAGAGTGTTTTAAATATATAAATTGAGAAATTAATTAATAAATAATTTGTTGAGATTAAATATTTTTTTAAGATTAAATATGTTTTTGGTCCTTAAAAAATTTACCAAATTTCATTTTAGTTAAGTTTTTTTTTCATTGATTTAAGTCTCGAATTTTTTAAAATAGGTAATTTGATCTTTCACCCTAATTCTGTTAACATTTTTACTGACATGGTGCCAATGACTTCCATGTGATATCAAGGACAAAAGCATAGTTTTTAAAAATGTAGGGACAAAGATAAATTTTGATCAAATATGTAGTGATCAAAATCATGATTTTAAAAAGGTAAAGACTAAAGTCATTATGAACCAAAAATATATTTTACAATAATAATAATAATGATTTTTTATGAAGTAATAATAATGATTTCTTGAGATAATTATCAAATTACTTTAATATTTTACAAATATTTAGAACCAAATACACATTTTTAATATGTTTTTCGTGAGGAGTTCCTTTCATTTTCGTAGAAAATAAAGCAAAACACTTGTAAGTGATTTTAACATCTGAAATGCTAAAAATGACATCACATGTTCTATTGAAGGAAGCGAGATTTTTTCACACGATGTGACATGCGAATAATTAGTTCTTATGCAAGATCCAACACTAAGAAATGTTTAAAGATACTGGAAAGGAATCCACACTAGATGAAACACTGAGTCGTGAGATTTTTATTGGGTATTCATTGTCTGAGACACTATAATGGCTTCTAATTTTAAGTCTTCCCAGATACTTCTAGTATGACATGAGACATTTGGCCAGTGTTGGAAGTTGATGACTAAGTAGTTGTGCATTGTAACTAATTCTTGTAAGCTTTTGAGCCCAGTCTAGCTACTATATATAAAAGCCATTTTACAAAGCTTCAGAAAGCATTGAGAGACAACTTCTCACTCCGCAACTTATTTTCTCTCTGAGATTTCTCTATTTTCACCGTTGAGAAAGTAAACTGTTGAAGAGGATCTTCAAGAAAATGGAATCAACATCATCCATCATCATCTCTGATTCTTTCATATGCTATTTCACCATGTTTAGCTAAACCCGTTGTGTATATGTGCTAGAACTGAGTTGATTGCCTTGTATTAGCATTATCGTAAGAATAGGACCTCTTGATGCATGACTTAATTATTGTATATTTCCCCTTGCTTGTTGACTCCTTTCCTTTCACACTCTTTTTTTTATAATTATTAAATATGTAATAATTATTATAATAGTTAAATAATTTAAATAACAGTAGTAATAATAATATTTATAATAAATATGTATAATGTGTTTTTAAGGGTTTTTGTGCATCCTCTAGCATGAACAATTACTTATATAAAATAAAAGTTACAATACTCAGATTGTAGTTAGAATAATCACTTCCAAAAAAGTCAATTTTTTTAGTTAAATTATGATTTAAAACTTTCAAAACGAAAATTCAAACAATTCTCTCATCATCAACAGAATAAATTCAAACGTTTCTTCATTAAATGGTAACATAGAAGAAGGAGAAAATCAAACATATATAAAATTAGGAAATACATAGGAGAACCGGAAGTGACTCACTCACTGTGCAGGGTGCGCACGTATTATAGATTTGAGAATGGCTTGTGGTCCAATCAAAGCACGATGAGTTGGGTGGGGCCGAAGTGGAAGGGATGCCTTCACTCCAACCGGTTTGAGATAGTGACACCCACTAAAATGAGAGGGGTGCTAGTGCTTCCAAGAAGAACCATCTAAAACAAAATCTTTTCCAATCTTCAGGATTATGAAAGCTGCAAAATTTTGAAGAAAAAAAAACTTCATATGTACAAGGATTCCTCTCAAATGTAACCTGATTTGCTTCCACTTGGGAACTTAACTTGGTCTGTGTCCAAAGCTTCCATATGCCTAGAATCATCACAGATATGGATAGATAAGCAAACAAAGCTATCCTTGAAAATTCTTAGAGAGAGAGAGAGACCTAAGGGGAGCCCCTCAGCCCCCACCGTCCCATGTGCATGTGAACATGTTCCCAGCCAAATTACCTGTTCACTCAACCCATCATAATCAACGGGCAACACTGTCACTCGGTTTTGTCTGAGTGCATGCCTCAGTTTTGGCGCTACTAGTATTAGTATCTGTATTTTTTTTTTTTTAAAAAAAAGTTTTAGTTAATTGGATTCTAGAATTTATCAGACAGATCCCACGAAATCTGCCTAAAATGCATATAGATTTACGTGCATGTTATTTCCCAACAAAACCTTCACATCTTTAATTATACTTAAATCATATCCTTATCAATTGGATTGAACAATATTTGCTTTTGTCTGTATTTCCTACTGAAGATCACTTGATCCCATTGCCCAAAAACTTCTTTATATGAAGAGAGTAGATTTCCAATTGTTTTAGATTATTATATTGTTAGTTTGAAGTATCAATTAATTTTATTGATAACTGATATTTGATTGAAAACTTAGTCGATCGACCATCTTTAACGAGATTTTTTTTCATACATAATTAATAGATTTGCAATTTAACTTTATTTTAAGAGCCGCTCATTGATCACTGCTAGCTTATGGCTAATTAATCAAGCATTGTGATTGCGATTTGTGAAGGTGTGTTCCTCGCGGCACAATGTCAAAATTGTACAACCCACACCACAGTTTCATATGTTTCAGCCCCACCAATATACGATTCTAACATTTGCGTCCAGAAGGAGCGAAAGGACAAGCAATAGTCAATAGACTGCTCTGCATATATATATATATATATATATATATATATATATTAGAGCTAGCTAGTCTTGGTAGTTATGTAGGGCCTGCAACATCACTGGACCAAAGCTTGGATCACACGTTGACATATAGCAGAAGAATTAAATAATTACATAGCATTGTTAGCTAGAGATTAAACAATCCCATGTAGCATTGGTAGTACAATTTTAGGTGCTAGGGCCCATGAATCAATTTTTGTACAAATTGGTAGGATTAATTACGTTGTGTAATGTGTTTAATTGGACGGTTGAATTGTGCCCTACTACTATATGTTGCCGCGAAACTCGCTCACTGTGTCGAAACACGTAATCATAACACGAATATAGCATTCTTAATCGACTCGAATTGGCCGAACACAGGTACAACTCGATGATGCTTGTCTTCGATGCCAAGCTGATTTGTCGACTTTTTGAATTAATCAGTGTTCGTTGGGAGAAATCAACTTCCACTTGTCCACTTTGGTTTGGAGTGGGTGGTCCTGACATGCTGTTTGAAATAAGCTAGGAACAGGTGGAAGATTCATTGCTGATATGATTCCAAGTTAAAGCTTCATGTTTTTTAATTTATACCCAAATATTATATAAAATTATTCACTTTTTTTTCTGTTATGTTATTCGATACATTACTTTATCTTTCATGTTATCCTTTTTTTCAAAAAAAAAAAAAGTTGTCCATGATATCCTTACTCGTATACATGTTCCCAAACTTCAAAATGAAATTCCAAACAGTTAAGAAATGATACATAACATTTTAATAGATTTTAGTTTTCAATCACAACATAAAATAGGTTTAATTATTCATTTAGTTCTTATAATTTTTAAATTTATCTCTTTTAATCCTTATAGTTTATAAGTAGATTTTTTAGTTCCTAAAGTATATATTTTAATTACCAAAAGGTCTTTATCGTTAAAATTCTTTAACTAACAGAGTTAAAAAAAATTAACTACAAGGACCTTTTGAGAATTAAAATTTAAACTTCAGGGACTAAGAAATTCATTTATTAAACTGATGCAATCCTACCCCCAAGAGCATTGGATAGAAGACTCCAAGAAAATTGGGCCAAAGATGTAGGACAAGGCCCTAGGGTTCTCATGAGCCTTATGATAGATTTTAGACCCATGGGCTAGGTATAAGTCTACTTATCTGTGTACATATTAAATTAGGGTTTCGATATTTTTGAGCCTTGTATTTAGAGCCTTGTACATATTAAATTTACCCTAGTAATGTTGAATTTTTCAGCTCTTGTATTTTAGGGCACCTAGACTAGTTTTTGTATTAGGGGTAGTTTTATAATTTCACATGCATTAAATGCACTATTTGATGTTTGTGTTGGGAGAACAATTTAATTAAATTGAGAGAAGTCCAATCCAATTAAATTTTGGATCAGCCTAAGGAGGAGGTGATCATTTGCTTGCTACACCCCATTGTCACATCATATAGTCACACTTTGTGCATGTCCTTTATGTTTTACATGCCTCATGACACCTAAGCACACTTAGTGGAGAATCTTGGACTTGGTCTTGGATTAGTAGGCTGAACCATAGCTGAAATTCACTAATCATAATTAGTGAAATTTTTGGCTCCATAAATTCAAATTCAAATTCAAGTGAAATTTGAATAGAAATTCAAATTTCCCTTCAATTTTGTGTGACACTTAGACTATAAATAGAGGCCTTGTGTGTGTATTTTTTCAACTTTGATCATTTGAGAAATTATACTTCAAAGTTCAGACCTCATTTGAAGCATAAATTTTGTGACCCTTCTCTCCCTCTCCTCCCACTCATCTTCTCCTACCTTCAAGCTCTTATCCATGACTTCCTATGATGGTGAACTTATTCTTGACTCATCTTCTCCTTGAAGAGACGTCTCCAATCACCTTTCCTCCTTCTTCATTTCGCTGTCATTGATCTTCAAGGAGCAAAGGACTCCATTGATGAAGAAGATCCAAGGCCTACAAGCTCTACATGGAGCTACATCATTAACTTCAGCATACAAATTCACTTATTAACTATAAGGGCTAAAAGAGATAAGTATGGAAACTATAGGGACTAAATGGGTAATTAAACCCAAAATATAATATAACAATAACCCAATTCCATGACTCTTTAAAACTCATAACTTCAATATTAAATAAGTGAGCTCCATAATTAATATATTTAGGGTACTCTGTAAGATAAATAATTTATCAAGCAGTTTATATGAAATTTAGAACACCGATAAATTTATTTATTTGTTGAAGACATGATCAAAAGAATCGTTCGTGTATATGTAACGGTCACCTGAAATTCAAAAGAGAAATCTTCCTCTGTCTAATCACACACATTCAAAATCTGGAGTTCTCAATAGGAAAAACCCTAGATAGCAACTAATAACGCAACAATAAAGGAGACTTAATTAATCTCTCTATTTATTAACCATAGGCACCTCCCATCATGAGCCTAGTGGTTCGGCTGCACTATTTCTCACACCGATCAAAATTAGGTGGCTGAAGCCCATTACCACTAATCACATTATTTAGTGAGCTTAAGTATCATCAAATGGATCATAATATTAACCTATTTTTTACAAAAAAAAATATTAATTAAATTGTAGCCCACAATAATTAATAAGAAAATTCTAACATTCTCTCACTTGGGTAAAATTAATTGCATATTCTTAATTTAAAAATATTTTCAAAAATGACTCTCAGGCTAATAACATATTGTGACCACAAAACTAATGATCCCAAGATACAACACCTAATTAAGACTTCATCCAACAAAAGTCAAGTAACACCGGATCATGACAATAATTACATCCCTTATTGATGCAACACCTTCCATAGTCACAAATATCACTGACTCTGTTGACTAGTCATCAATGTAGAGTGTAGCAAGAAAATGTCATGTCAATGTGATTAAAAAGTCATACCATCATTTTCTTCGTCAGTCCTCAATTTCTCTCAAGTGCCTAAAAGCCAGAGAAATTATATGGTTTATCTTAAAACCATCGTGCCTATGCTCCAATCCTAGAGTCGATCACCAGCATAATAATCCAAAAGACGCTAAGCTTGATATCATTAGGTCTCAGCTCCAATTCTGGTATCGTTCATCGACGTAGTGATCCCAAAGACACCAAGCTTTTAATTAATTTCACATTTGATATACACATACAAAAGTTTCACAATGAAATTCATCTAATCATTTATTCATCAAATCAAATGCAAAATGTCATCAATACATTATTCCCTAGAATTTAAAATAAGGATTCAACAACATAAAAGGAAATAAAGAAACATAAATCCAAAGCTCTCACTAACCAAGCATATCAAAAGAACTCACAATGCCCATGTTTTGAACATGTCAAATGAAAACAATAGGCCTAAGTCCCTTGGTTAAGGGATTAGCTAGCATGGAATATTGTTAGACTTTTGGCAAGCGTATCAATTGTCGTCACAAGTTACAGATATATAAAAAGAGATCATCTCCAGAGGGACTTGAGTTACTCAATCCCTTCGAATAAAAGTTATCAATTTAATAATTATGTATAAATTTAATCAACATATCATGGGTTTGTCTAACTAATGAAGATAACTTAAAGTAACGGAATAGCGAAAATAATGAAACTTACGAAAATAATGGAAATAAAGGAATTTAGTGCGTCGAAAATACATAAAATTACGAAAACAATAATAATGAATTTAATTAATTCAAGAAAAACGTAGGATTGAATTTCATCGTTCATGCCCTCAATATCCTAATAAGATTAACATATATGAATCATTTTCTAACGTTACTAATGCGCACATTTAATTACCCCGAATTGATCCCTCGCACTCGAGAATCCTAAGAATATTTACCAAATATCAATCCCTTGCATATGAAGTAAATATTTTAGCATTACAATCATAATCTCATGCTATTTGCAATCAAAACGTTATGCTCTATTTCTAGCAACGTAAGGTAAAGAGTAAAATCATTCAGTTCAAATTCTAAGAGTACTTTCCAGTCAAACTTAAAATCCAATTTCCTGAAACTAGTGATCAAATAGAATCAAGCATTACAAACATAATGAAATCGCCAATAATGAGTAGAAAAGATTCATACATATATAATATCAAAAGAGATACATAAGGATACAAAGATTACATCCAATCCTTTGGAAAAACTAACCAATTATTACGTAGAGCACAAGATCAACATGAGAAATGACGAAGGATGTGATCCACGGTCACAACTCTACATCACCCGGGCTCCACTTTCCACTTTCTTCTTCACTTCTTGTATTACTCACGCTTCCTCTCTGCCTCTAGTGTCCCTTTCTTCTTCCTTGACATGACTATTTATAAAAAAGATCCAAGAGATGCAAACAAATTTGCCCACACAAGCTAAACTCGCCAGGCGAATTTGTTGCTTAACTCTGAAGGCACAGACTCGCCCAAGCAAGTTGTAGCTCGCCCAGGCGAGTTGATTACTTATGCCTGAAGAAACCTGATTAGCCCAAGCGAGGTGGTTGCTAGCCTAGGCGAATGGATACCTAAAATCTTGGAAAAATGATCATTTTGTCATTCCTTTTAACTTGGTTTCTGGATTCAACAATCAACCATCAAAACCTACAGAATCATGGATGAATCTTTCATATTTAAACAAAAACATTAGTAAATGTATAATATATATGTATAAACAACTAGATTTAAAGGAAGTTTATAAGAAAACTATTACAATCGAAAGATAAGTGCTAACATTTTAATCCCAAAAATAACTAATTTATTATCAAATATGTGTCCACATGCTCTACTACTATGGAACCATCTTTCATAAGATCTCTAATAGTTAGGTACTTCAACTCCAAGTGCTTAGACCCACTAGAGGTCATATTATTCTTCGTATAAAACATTGCAACTTTGTTATCACAGAAAATCCTCAATGGCCTAGCAATGGAGTCCATTAGGCGAATTCTTGTCACAAGATTCCTTAACCAAATAGCATGAGTAGCAACAGCATAACAAGCAATGAACTCTTCTTACATGGTAGAAGAGGCAACTAGAGTCTATTTCTTACTTTTCTAGGATATCACACCTCCATCCATGATGAAGATGAATCTAGAAGTTGATTTCCTATCATCGGGGCACCCACCAAGATCTGAATCTATGTATCCCAAAACCTTTAGGTTGCCAACTCTCCTATACCTAAGCATATACTCCTTGGTCTTATTCAAGTACCTCATCACCTTTTTAGTATCTACCTAGTGATCATTTCCATGGTTTGACTAGTATCTACCAAGAACACCAACTATATAGGCAATGTTTGGCCTAGTACATACTTGAGCATACGTAAGGCAGCCCAAAGCACTCCCAAAAGGTCTATCTTTCATCTCTGCTTGCTCAACATCATTCTTTGGACATTGACCTTTGCTTAATCTTGACAACTAGAACATCTCCAAGTTTACAATTTTGCATATTGAATCTCTCTAAGACTCTATTAATGTAAGCCTTTTGAGACAACTCGAGTGTGTGGCGTGATCTATCTCTATGAATCTCAATCCCCAACACAAAAGAAGTTTCACCAAGATTTTTAATGTCAAAGGATCTCATCAACATCTACTTTGTCTCACGCAACATGCCAAGGTCAATAGAAGTTAACAAAATATCATCCACATATAGCACAAAGAAGACAAACTTTCTCCCAATGACCTTGAGGTATATGGCACTAATAAACCTTATTCTCCTCAAATCCCATGGAAGTAACAACATTGAATTTTAGATACCACTATCGAGAAGCTTGTTTCAAGCCATAAATCGATCTCTTCAATTTACATACCAAGTTCTCACTACCACCAGTATGGAAACCCTCAAGTTGTTGCATGTATATTGTCTCACTCAAATCACAATTCAAAAAATTTGTCTTCATAACCATTAGGTGTAACTCCAAATCAAAGTGACCTACGAGTTCCATAATGATTCTGAAAGAATCCTTTGTAACACAGGTGAAAAAGTCTCTTTAAAGTCGATACCCTCTTTTTGTATAAAACCCTTTACCACCAATTTAGCCTTGAATCTCTCAATGTTACCATCTGAGTCTTTATTTGTCTTGAAGACCCATTTACAACCAATTTCCTTATAGTTTTCAAGAAACTCAACAAGCTCCCAAACACCATTAACTGACATAGATTACATCTCTTCATTCATTGCATGCTTCCATATTTCTGACTTGGGGGTAGAAACAGCTTCCTAATATCTCTTTAGATCAACCATATCTCCAATATCATATTCATCTTCACTGAGATAGACTTGAAAATCATCACTAATAGTTGGTTTCTTCTCTCTAGTTGACCTCCTCAAAGGAACCTATTGAACCTGCTCAACTGGTTGTTTTCATCCACACTAGGAGGATCAATCACATCATTGGCTTGAGGGCCAACTATATCTTTAGTCGCAACTATAGTCTCAACTGGAATAGCATTATAAATACCAACATCTGGAATAGGTAGTGGCAAAGAGACAATCTCAGGTGACTCAGTATCAACATCACTAGATGGAACAATGAGGCTGCCACATTAAGCTCCAAAAACTTGGCATTCATGGATTCTACAATTTTGCTCCGACTACCAGGACAGAAGAACCTGTATCCTTTAGCGTGATCTGGATATCCAATAAAAAAGAAACAACTTGTCTTGGGGTCTGTTTTTTTCTGCAAGGGATTATAGATTTTCACCTTAGTTGGGTAACCCCAAACTCGAAGATGGTTTAGGTTGGGTTTTCTTCCTGTCCAAAGTTCAAAAGGAGTTTTGGGAACGGATTTACTAGGAACTATATTTAGAATGTAAAGGATTGTTTTCAAGGCTTCTCCCCACAGAAATTCTAGCAAGTTACATCTACTCACCATGCTTCTCATCATATCTTTAAGTGTCTTGTTACACCTTTCAGCTACACCATTATGTTCAGGGGTCTCAGGCATGGTGTATTGCGAAACTATTCCACAATCTTGCAAGTATAAAGCGAATGGTCCCATATGTTGCCCAGTGGCACCATATTTACCATAATACTCTCCACCACGGTTAGACCTCACAACCTTGATAATTTTTCCCAATTGCTTTTCCACTTCAGTTTTAAAAATTTTAAACTTTTCAAGTGCTTCAAATTTTTCTTTAATCAAATAAAGACAGGCATATCGGGGAAAAAATCATCAATGAATGTGATGAAAAACTTGTTACCACAAATTGTAGGAGTTAAGGGGCCACTGATATTTGTATAAATAATCCCTAAGAGATCTAAACTTCTAGTTGCACCTTTCTTTTTGGTTTTAGTGAACATTCCTCTTATACAATCCACACAAGTGCCTAAGCCATCAAAATTCAAGGAAGGTAAAATATTTGTTTTTGTCAATCTCTCAACTCTTTCCATAGAAATATGACATAAGCGTTTGTGCCACAACACAAGATTTTTCTTCAATTTTAGACCTTTTAGCGACAAAACTTTCAACAACCAAGGATGAACAAACATTATCAAAATCTAAAGACAATTTATATAAACCATCCACTAAAGATCCATAACCAACTATTTGGGAGTTCAACGTCAGATTTATTTTCCTATCACCAAAAGTAAAAGTGAAACCAAGTTTGTCTAAACAAGAAACTAAAATTAAATTTCTCCTAAAAGAAGGTACATAAAAGGTATCCTTCAAAGCTAATTTAAATCCAGAAGTTAAAACTAGGCTGACATCTCCCACTTTCTCCATAAACACTTCAAGATCATTTCCTACCCTTAGTTTGCTTTCCCTCAAACTGGGCTCCCTCATATTTCTAAACCTCTGTAAAGACACAACAATATGGGTTGTGGAACCACTATCAAGCCACCAAGAATCTATAGGAACATTAACTAGATTAGACTCAAGACACACAAAAGCTAAGTTATTACCTTTTGATTCCTGCTTTTTCTCTAGCCAGGCCTTGAACATCCTACAGTCAGCTTTCTTATGTCCTTTCTTCTTACACCAAAAGCATCAAATATCCTTCTTAAAGGTAGTTGACTTAGGACCTCCTACATTTTGTTGCTGACCTTTCCTGGTTTCCCATAATCTTGATATTTATTAGAAGCATTAGATGTACTCTTGGTGTTTTTCCAATGTCCCTTACCAGAAGTGGGTTTGCTATGGACAGATAACAGGGCTATGTCACTCTTTTCTTTCTTAAGTTTCTCTTCCTCAGCGACACATTTGGTAATAAGGTCATTCATAGTCCATTTTTGGCCAATAGTGTTATAGGCAATTTTAATTTGTGTGAAATCAGCAAATAGGCAATTTAAGGCATGTTCAACAATGAATTTCTTATTAAAGTCAATTTTGTGGGATTTAAGCTTGGTCCGGATGTTAACCATCTTCATAATGAATTCCCTTACACCCCCAACATTATCATATCTCATGTCCATTAACTGCTTCATTAGACTTCCAGATTCAACATTATCATATACTTGATACCTCTCTCCTAGAGCATCAAGAAACTCCTTGGTTATCACTTACTCTGGCAAACCACTCAAAAAAATAATCAAAGACTATCCTCTTGATGGCAATTAGACTCAACCTATCAGACTCTCCCACTTTGCCAAAAGTTCCTTTTGCTTAGGCGTGTTCCCCGTATTAATCACAAGCTTACTCTCACATAAAGCTAAATCAAGATCAGAAATTCCTAAGGAAAATTCCAAATCATCCTTCCCTTTGGGGTAGTTCAATCCATTCAAAATCTCAATGGAAGCATAACAATTATTCACAGAAAAGTTCATTGCTAAGTCAAAACAAGAATTCATCAGGATAAATTTAGGACAAGATATAGCTAAAAATTAAACAAGCTATCAAAATGAGGCTAGTACTATAGCACATTCCTCTTTGGGTAGAATGTACAAACTAAGGTTACAACCAAAGTCACTACCTCAAATGGGTTAATCCATGTGCATACACAAAATTAAGAAAATAGTCCCCTTTAGGTAGACATATCCTTAACTTAGTATGTTCCCGAATAACTTTCAACTCAAACACACAACCACCCCCTTTAGGCAAGCAATCACATGCAAAGATTAAAAGCATTCCTCAAATTACAAATTTTTTTATGAATCAAAACAAGTGGTCCCACTTTGGCAGTAACGACTTATAGTAAACCATGAAAATTCTTGAATTGGAAACAATTATTTTTCTTGTCCAAAAACATGATCCAGTCAACAGGTAAATGCATAAAAAAGCATTTTTACAAGTCAAATAAATTAAAAGAGCATTCCCCATATATTTTGAACTTAAACAATAACAATCAAATAAAATTCAAACATTTAAGTTTCTTAAATATTCTAACAATATTTAGAGCAGCGGAAATTAATAAATTTTAAATCAAATATAAAGATATAAATTAAATATATGCTATCAGTAATTTCCAAATCGCAATCACCAAAATTCTATCACCTACAAAAAGATTGCAACAGATTTGGTAATATCAATAACTAATAGGCTAATTTAATTGGAAACATAATATCATATTAAATATTTTAATGATATTTTCCAATTATGTATGATAATTTGCTTTAAAAAGTAGAATATGATATAATAATTTAATAAGACAATCAAATAAAAAAAATCTTTACAATTACTTGTAATTTATTATTGATGATAAATAAAAATATCATGTTAAAAAAAAGAATAATAATTCAAAACCAAAATCAAATATCAAATATGATTTTCGTAACAATCCAACATAAATGCATATCCAAAATCTATGATTGCAAAAACAGAACGAAAATCCAGCGTGATTTTGATTTTGCATTTTTTGAAAGAGTAAATTTATGTTGTTGAATGGATTCATGAAAAGAAACATCAAAGGTGTGAATTATTTGGAAACATGTATCAGTAGAAAGGGGTGTGAATTATTTTGATTTCAATATTATTAGAAGCGTCAAGGATCAAAATTTTAGAAGCATATCATCATAGGCATGGCGTGAATGAGACATCCAGCATAAAATACAATCATGATCATACAAAGGCATCGTGATAAAAAAAAATTCACGCACACACAAAATGCAATCGATCATAAAATAATAGTTGCATTACAATTACAGTTGTTTGAAAAACATACAATGCACCGTGATCGAGGCCGTTCCCGAATCAAATAAACATGAAAATGCAGTAACTAGGAAGTGATCCTAGGTCGTTTCCCAACGAGCAATGATAAACCAAATGTTCATAATATACTTGCAGTAACAGTAACGATTGGGGGGGTTTGTTTGTTTTGTGATTTAAAGAACAAAACAAGTAAACTGGAATATGAAACTAATAATATTAAAAATGGGTTGTTTCCTCTGATTCAGAAGTCATTCTCTTGTCCTGGGTTATAGAGAATTCGTCCCTAACAGTTAACCACTTAATCCAACCCTATTTCAATTTACTAAGCGAAAATCAACTTAGGGTTGTCAATACGTGATTAGGCAACACATACACCAGTTAGCCCTTCGTCCATTAAGCATGAACGCAAGTTAGGCTCAGAGGCAATTAATCGAACACGAAGCGTGCACAGATTAATGTTAACGAATTTGGGTTAACTGGTGAAGGGAAAACTGCCAGGAAGCCACATTATAAACGAAACCTCAAAGAGAGTTGAGCTTCGTCCTCAAAAGGAAACAACACCAGAATATTTAGCCTTCCATAGATTCAAACAGAAAACGTAAATGAAACTAAAAGCAGAAACGTAAACGAAGCAGAAATGTAAATGAAGTAGAAACGTAAATGAAGGCAGAAGAAGAAACAAGAACGAAATTGTAATTAGAAGCAGAAAATGGAAAATTGCATTACATGAACAGTAGCATTAGAACAGAAAAACGTAAAAACCATAAACCCTATGCTCTGAATAATAGTCTAACAGAATAGCCTTGCACGAATCTCAAGGCTGCTATTTAAAAAGAGTCACTCAAAGTCACTGGGCCCTTTACAATATTCTGGCCCAAAACGGAATAAACACTGAACCACATAAAATAAAATTGTAATCTCCTAATTAGAAATTAACTAAGGTAAGCGCTGCTTTATTTGCCCTCTTCAAGTCCACAACCAAAATCCAGATTAAGCCCAATGTTTCATTAATTCCTAAAATTAGATTAAAAACATCAAATTAGCTAAATGAGCCCAAATAATAAAACTGCCTAATTAATTTGACAATTAAGATTAATCAGTAATTATAATGGTGCAAAAAGGGTTTAAGAAATAGAAGAAAATGATGGCACATCAAAACCCCCCATACTTAGCCTTTTGCACTCCTGGGCAAAATAAAACAAAGAACAAAATCCAAGGATATCAAAGAGAGACAAACAAAAACATTCACATATTTCTCAATGAACATCAAGGAATGAAAGTAATAGGTAACATCTAACATAAGGAGATCCAAAAAGTTAAGACATTCATGAAAATCATCCAAGCAACCAAATCATGGCAAAATAGTTAATCAGCTCAAGAATGAAAAGTGATAAAGCCTCACAAGATATACACTCTATCTCTCAAGTGTCTAGGCTACTATTTACCCTCCAAGCACCCATGAAAACAAACACCACATAAACTTGGCAAGATTCTAAAATTGACAATCAACCCATAAACACAAGCACATGAGGATCGAAAGGTCTTTTTAAGGTTGTAATGGGGCCAAGGACAAGGTAGGAAAAATATGGAATAAGTGGCTAAATCCCAAAGGAATAGAGGAGTAATGGGGAATAAGTGCATATTAAGAAAAAAAATAAGAAGACCTAAAGATAAAATTTAAACATAAAGAGTAGAACCAAGAGTCTCATCATTATTTTTCCATTTAAGATCTTATTCACTCAACTTTATTTCTTTTCTTTTTCTTTTTCGAATTTTCTTTTCTTTTCTTTTTTGAAACAAGAAACATTTGAGAAACAGCATTTCATTCAGCATGTCCAACATTTAACCAATATACAATGTACATCAAGTATGGCCCAAAAATACATCATGAAGCATAGCCAACAAACATATTATCCAATGAAACAAAAACCCCCACACTTATTCCCAAAACAATTCCAAAGCTACAAAATTCCTTAAGGATATGGTGATATCATGGTTTTTCATTTAAGGCTTGTAGTGAGCTTCAAAACAAGGAAAGGGAAACAACGCTCAAAAGGGCTATCAAAGGAATTAATTCAAGGTAAGTCCATTTGGCTAGAAGCTTATAAGAACAAAATTGCCTCAATCATTTCCAAATATGCATGTGAATTAGGAAGCATCAACAAGAATCAAGCCAAGGCTATTGTGCAAGCAATCAATGGGGCAAAACACACCAAATGATTATGATGATGGATGGCTCAAATTCTCACAAAGGTAAACTCATCACTTTCAAATTGAGCTTTCAAAACTATCATGACATGTAGAAGAAAATCAAGGATTTCAAGTCACAAAATGTCAAGAACTTTTATTTTCAAAACAATTACCCATTTCTTGAACATATCCTATAATTCAAAGAAAAACATGCAAAGTCGTACATGCACACAGAATTGACCCAAAATATTAAACTAGAAATCCGACGAAACTAACAACATTAACAAATTAACACAACTAACAAATTAACAAAATCGACAAAACTAGCAAAACCAAAGAACACTACCCCCCATACTTAAACAACACATTGTACTCAATGTAGCACAATTAAAAGATTAAAAACAATTAAACCATCAAATAGAATCGGACAAGTGTAATAAAAGCAAAGAAGGAGATAGGAAAAGAAGAACTCCCTAAGTCATGGTGGAGGAAGAGTAGGGTGGAGTAAGGAAGTCTCTTCCACCACTACGTCCACTAAAAAAGGGTTTGTGAGGAATGACTTAAGTCGATGTTCGTTGACCTTGAAGCTCTTGTTTGTGAAGTCACTTTTGATCTCAACTGTACCATAAGGAAAAACATTAGTAACAACAAAAGGACCAATCCACTTAGACCTCAACTTACCACTCATGAGTCCAAGCCTAGAATTATACAATAACACTTTTTGCCTAACCATGAAGTCCTTCTTAACTATCATGCTATCATGGAACTTCTTGGTCTTTTCTTTGTAGAACTTGGCATTCTCGTAGGCTTCTAGGCGGATTTCATCTAACTCACTCAGTTGCAACTTTCTTTCCTCACCAGCTTGATCCATAGAGAAGTTGCAAATCTTCACTGCCCAGTATGCTTTGTGCTCAATTTCCACTGGAAGATGACATGTCTTTCCAAAGACAACTCGATAAGAAGACATTCCTATGGGTGCTTTGTAGGCAGTCTAATGAGCCCAAAGAGCATCATCAAGCCTGGTACTCCAATCTTTCCTGCTTGGCTGCACAATCTTCTCTAAAATTCTCTTGATCTCCCTGTTAGAAATTTCTGTCTGTCCATTGGTCTGGGGGTGGTATGGTGTGGATACCCTGTGTACAACCCCGTACTTTTTAAGCAGGGCATGCATTGTTCTGTTGCAAAAATGGGTTCCTTGATCACTAACAATTGCTTTAGGTACTCCAAACCTGCAAAACAGATTAGACCTGACAAAATCTGCAACAACTTTAGCATCATTAGTTCTAGTGGGTTTGGCTTCCACCCATTTTAAAACATAGTCAACTGTAAGGAGAATGTAAACATAACCAAAAGAGACAGGAAAAGGGCCCATGAAATCTATACCCGAGACATCAAACACCTCACAGAATAGCATAGGTTGCTGAGGCATTTGTTGTCGCCAAGTAAGTGTATTTCCTGCTCTCTGACATTGCTCACAAGTGCTGCAGATCTTCCACACATCTTTAAAGATGGTGGGCCAATAAAAACCACAATCAAGCACTTTGCGAGCTGTCCTTTGAACACCCAGATGACCTCTCGGTGCGGAAGAATGACAGAACTGCAGGACTGAGTCAGTCTCATGATCTGGAATGCACCGTCTAATGACCTGATCACTGCTTAATTTCCACAAGTAGGGGTCATCCCAAATAAAATGCTTAGCATCACTTTTAATTTTATCTTTTTGGGCCTTAGATGCTAAGGGAGGAAAAACAGAAACAACTAAATAATTGACAATGTTGGCAAACCAAGGAGTAGAAAGAGAGTCAGAAATACTATACAGTATATACAAATGATCATCCGGGAAATCATCCCGAATGGGTGAATCCGCATCTGATATACGTTCGATCCGACTCAAATGATCGGCAACTAGATTTTGTGCTCCGCTCCTATCACGGATCTCCAAGTCAAACTCTTGGAGCCAGAGCATCCATCGGATCAACCAAGGCTTAGAATCAGCCTTCTTCAACAAGTACTTTAGAGCTACATGGTCGGTATAAATAATAATGCGGGTACCAAGCAAATAATATCGAAATGTTTCAAGAGCAAAAACTATGGCTAGAAGCTCTTTCTCAGTAGTAGTATAATTCGCTTGGGCAGCATCTAAAGTCCTAGAAGCATAGTATATCACCCTGGACAATTTATCAATTTTCTGAGCAAGGACAGCCCCCAATGCATAATTTGATGCATCACACATAAGCTCAAAAGGGGTTGTCCAGTCGGGTGCCTGGATGATGGGGGTGGTAGTCAGTGCTCTTTTGAGGCAGTCAAAAGCCTCTCTGCATTTATCATTAAAGTCAAACTCCACCTCCTTTTGCAACAAGTTGGACAGTGGAAGGGCTACTTTGCTAAAATCTCTTATAAAGCGTCTGTAGAATCCTGCATGACCAAGAAAAGATCGCACCTCTCGCACACAAGAGGGGTAAGGCAATTGTAATATAACAGAAATTTTTGCAAGATCTACTTCAATGCCTCTTTTTGGAAATAATGTGGCCTAAAACTATACCTTACTCAACCATAAAATGACATTTTTCAAAATTTAGAACAAGGTTAGTTTCAATGCATCTATTCAAAACTTTTTCCAAACTATCCAAACAACCATCAAAAGAGGATCCATATACAGTGAAATCATCCATAAACACCTCAATGCAATTTTCTAAGAAATCACTGAAAATACTAATCATGCACCGCTAGATTGTACCAAGGGCATTGCACAGGCCGAAAGGCATCCTCCTATAGGCAAAAGTGTCGAAGGGGCAGGTGAATATGGTCTTTTCCTGATCCTCAGGAGCAATAGTAATTTGCATATAACCAGAAAAACCAACAAGGAAACAGTAGTGAGATTTACCTGCCAGGCGTTCAAGCATCTGGTCAATGAATGGCAGGGGAAAATGGTCCTTTTTGGTAACCTGGTTTAGCCTCCTATAGTCAATGCAGACTCTCCAATTGTTCTACACCTGAGTAGGAATCAGCTCCTCCTTCTCATTTTTTATCACCCTGAGGCCGGTCTTCTTCGGGACTACCTGGACGAGACTCACCCATTGGCTTTCGAAGATAGGATAAATGATTCCAACTTGCAAAAGCTTGGTTATCTCCTTCTTCACTACATCAAGAATCACCGGGTTGAGTCTTCTCTGTGGCTGTCTTACTGGTTTAGCTTCATCCTCTAAATTTATTCGATGCATACATGTGGATGGGCTAATACCAGGAATGTCCGCCAAGGTCCAGCCTATAGCCTTCTTATGCTTCTTGAGAACATACAACAACTTCTCCTCTTGCTCATCAGCAAGGGAGGCAGATATAATCACTGGAAAACTTTTGCTATCATCCAAGTAAGCGTATTTTAAATTTGATGGAAGAGGCTTCAATTCTGGTGTGGCCGGCTGGATAGTGGTAGAAGAAGATGGTTTCTCACCCTGTACCTCATAAAGAAAGTCAGAGGTATGTGTACTTCCTGAAACATGGTTAGTCCTATCTGACTCTATAAAATCAATCTCAAGAGGTAAAACACAACCACCAGACATGCAGTCAATATCAATTTCAGATTCACTTTCAGCATCAAATTCAGACATATGATCAAGTACAATTTCAGACTCAATGCATGAAGAGGGAGAGGCATGCAGATTAGAATAAAGATCAGTCATGTATTCATCAACAACATGGTCAATTATTTCAGCATGAAATACTGAAAGATCTTCATATGGGTATTTCATAGCATCCAGAATATTAAAATGAACAGTTATATCACCAAACTCCATGGATAGTGTGCCTGCATATACATCTATCTTAGTTCTAGCAGTTTTCATAAAGGGTCTGCCTAGAATGATGGGAACTGATCCTTGAGAAAATCCATCTTCCATATTCAAAATATAAAAATCAACAGGGAAAATAAGTTCACCAACTCTAACTAAGACATCTTCTATGAAACCAACAGGATAGGCAACACTTTTATTAGCTAAATGAATTACCACATCAGTTGACTGCAAGGGACCTAGAGATAGAGAATTAAAAATAGACAGAGGCATAACACTAACAAAATCTCCTAAATCTAGCATGGCATTATCAAACTTACTATTCCCTATAATACAAGGTATGCTGAATGTACCTGGATCTTTACATTTTTCAGGAATTTGGGGAACAGATTTACCAATCAATGAAGAGACATTTCTGCCCATGTTAATTCGTTCACTTCCTTTAAGCTTCCGCTTATTAGTGCACAACTCCTTCAAGAATTTAGCATATCTTGGAATTTGCTTTATTGCATCCAGTAGAGGTATGTTTACCTCTACTTTTCTAAATGTTTCCAAGATCTCTTTCTCTGCCTCTTCCATTTTTTTGTTGGGAACTGCTCTTGGAGGGAATGGAAGAGGGATGTGCTGCTTCTGCAAATCAGAATTACCAGTGGAAGAAGATTCACCTGCACAGAAATTGTTAGGTAAATTTTTTTCATCACCTTTTTCTGGAGTAGAGTGAAGTTGGGCAGGTTCATTTGCAGATGAGAAAGGTGCTACGGGTTGAGGTCCTTGACACTGCTTTCCCGACCTCAATGAAATGGCACTGACATTTTTGCGATTTTGGACAGATTAAGAAGGCAGCTTGTCAGAATTTTGGGACTGTTGTTGATTTAATTGTGTAGCCAATTGTCCCATCTGATTAGTTAAGCTCTGAATGGAGGCTCTGGTCTCTTGTTGAAACTGCATGTTTTGCATAGTCATTTGCCTCACAAGTTCTTCGAGGGAAGGTTGCGGAGGGGCCTCAACTGTTGGTTGTTTTTGGGGTTGTTGTTGTTGTTGGATTGGTGGAGGAATGTATGGTCTGCTTGGGCCAGCAGCATTTTGGAAGGAAGGAGCAGGCTACTGTTGTTGCTGTTGAGGGCTAGACCATCTGAGATTAGGGTGATTCCTCCATCTAGGGTTGTATCTGTTGCTGGAGAGGTCATAATTTTTCTACTGTGGTTGATTTTGCTGCTGAGGTTGAGGAGGTCCATTGTAAATGTTTGTAGCATAAGCTTCGGGCTGCTCAATTGCTCCAGGTTGCTGCATGGAAGGGCAAAGGTCTGTATGGTGGTCAATAAAGGAGCACAAACCACAGACTCTTGTGACAGGTACAGATTTATGATTCAAGGCCAGCTGGGTTACCAAGTTAACCAATGCATCTAGTTTTCCTTCAAGCTTCTTAGTTTCGGATTATGCAACTGAGTTTGTAGCTACCTCATGCACTCCTCTAATGACTATAACATCATTTCTGGCGCTAAACTGCTGGGAGTTGGAAACCATCTTCTCAATTAAATTTCTGGCTTCAGCAGGAGTCATGTCTCCAAGGGCTCCACCACTGGAAGCATCTATCATACTTCTCTCCATATTATTGAGTCCTTCATAAAAATATTGGAGAAGCTACTCCGAAATCTAATGGTGAGGGCAACTGGCACATAGTTTTTTTAAATCTCTCCCAGTATTCATACAGGCTCTCTCCACTGAGTTGTCTAATACCTGAGATATCCTTCCTGATGGCTGTGGTCCTAGAAGCAGGGAAAATTTTTTCTAAGAATAGTCTCTTAAGGTCATCCCAGCTCGTGATGGACCTTGGAGCAAGGTAGTACAACCAGTCCTTTGCCACTCCCTCTAAAGAATGAGGAAAAGCCTTCAGAAATATGTGATCCTCTTGGATATCTGGGGGTTTCATGGTGGAGCAGACAATATGAAATTTCTTCAAATGTTTGTGTGGGTCTTCACCTGCAAGGCCATGAAACTTTGGAAGCAAATGAATCAGTCCAATTTTAAGAACATATGGGACATCCTCATCAGGGTATTGGATGCACAAGCTTTCGTAGGTGAAATCAGGTGCAACCATTTCCCTTAGAGTACTCTCACAGGGTGGAGGTTGTGCCATGTTCTCAGAATGTTCAAAATCAGAATGCTCAAAATTATAATGCTCAAAATCAGGATGTTCAAAATCACCAATAACAGAATGCACAGATTCACCAGTAATGGAATGCTCAGGATGATCAAAAGGTATAAAATGATGCCTAACTAATCTATGAAATGTCCTATCTATCTCAGGATCAAAGGGTTGTAAGTCATATGGATTGCCTCTAGTCATACACTACATTCAGCATGCACAACTAGTTGCCTTGTCATGTAAATAAAGGTGTAGGTTTGAACTACAGCTACCCTCAAATGATATCCAAATAACTTTAAATTTTGTTATCAACCTTATAAAATGATGATAAGATAGCACAAAAAATTTCAGACAAAAATTCAAAGTCTAACTATGGAAGCTAAAAATGGTAGGTTGAGAAAAATAAGTGAATAAAACTTGAAAAAATAAAAAACTTTTGACAGAATCACTTTTTTTTGGACGATGGAGACCTCAGCCAGCCTATGGCCAACTACCACGGCATAGGAAATTTTTTTCTACCCCAAATACATATATAATAATTGTGATTCTGGTAACCGGAGCAAAAGTTATGGCCGTTTGAAGTTTTGACAAACACAAAATTTGCTAGTTTTTTGGAACTTTCAAATCTGACCAAACTAAAGGCTCTAGTTATTTTTCCCACAAAATATAGATTAAAAGAAGTTACCACAAAAAAAATTCAGCCAAAAATAACAAACCTAGCTACTAAAACAAAAAATCTCAAATAATTCAGCATGGGTGGTCGCTAAAATTCGTCGCTACATGATTTCTATTACTACTCTGTTTTGCCGCAAGTAAAAGTGGTCGCTAAGTCCGTCATAAAACACTATTCATAGCAAAACACCCAAAACTGAAACAGGGGAAGCACTTAACAGAAAAACTAAAATAGAACACACACTAAACAAAATACCAGGACACTAAACAACACTAACACACATACTAACATAACACTAACAATTAAACATAAAACACAAAATAATTAAACACTAACACGACACTAGCTATTATGAACCTTTGGACACTGCTCCCCGGCAACAGCGCCAAATTTGATTGAGGTCGTACCCGAATCAAATAAACATGAAAATGCAGTAACTAAGAAGTGATCCTAGGTCGTTTCCCAACGAGCAATGATAAAAATGTTCATAATATACTTGCAGTAACAATAACGATTGGGGGGGTTGTTTGTTTTGTGATTTAATGAACAAAACAAGTAAACTGGAATACGAAACTAATAATATTAAAAACGGTTTGTTTCCTCTGATTCAGAAGCCATTCTCTTGTCCTGGGTTATGGAGAATTCGTCCCAAACAGTTAACCACTTAATCCAACCCTATTTCAATTTACTAAGCGAAAATCAACTTAGGGTTGTCAATACGTGATTAGGCAACACATACACCAGTTAGCCCTTCGTCCATTAAGCATGAACGCAAGTTAGGCTCAGAGGCAATCAATCGAACACAAAGCGTGCACAGATTAATGTTAACAAATTTGGGTTAACTGGTGAAGGGAAAACTACCAGGAAGCCACATTATAAACGAAACCTCAAAGAGAGTTGAGCTTCGTCCTCAAAAGGAAACAACACCAGAATATTTAGTCTTCCATAGATTCAAACAGAAAACGTAAATGAAACTAAAAGCATAAATGTAAACGAAGCAGAAACGTAAATGAAGCATAAATGTAAATGAAGGCAGAAGAAGAAACAAGAACGAAATTGTAATTAGAAGCAGAAAATGGAAAATTGCATTACGTGAACAGTAGCATTAGAATAGAAAAACGTAAAAACCATAAACCCTATGCTCTAAATAATAGTCTAACAGAATAGCCTTGCATGAATCCCAAGGCTGCTATTTAAAAAGAGTCACTCAAAGTCACTGGGCCTTATTACAATATTCTGGCCCAAAACGGAATAAACACTGAACCACATTAAATAAAATTGCAATCTCCTAATTAGAAATTAACTAAGGTAAGCGCTGCTTTATTTGCCCTCTTCAAGTCCACAACCAAAATCTAGATTAAGCCCAATGTTTCATTAATTCCTGAAACTAGATTAAAAACATCAAATTAGCTAAATGAACCCAAATAATAAAACTGCCTAATTAATTTGACAATTTAGATTAATCAGTAATTATAATGGTGCAAAAAGGGTTTAAGAAATAGAAGAAAATGATGGCACATCACACCGAACATGATTAGAAATAAGAATAAACACTCAATCAATAATCAGACTCTAAATCATATAAATTGCCTCTGATACCAAATGTAAGATAAATAATTTATCAAGTAGTTTATATGAAATTCAGAACACCGATAAATTTACTTACTTGTTGAATACGTGATCAAAAGAATCATCCATGTATACGTGTCGGTCACTTGAAATCCAAAAGATAATAAGTCTTCCTCTGTCTGATCACACACGCTCAAACTCTAGAGTTCTCAATGGGACAAACCCTAGATAGCAACTAATGACAACGTCAAAGGAGACTTAGTCTTTCTATTTATTAACCATAGGTGTCTCTCATCATGGGCCTAGTGGCTCAGCCCACACTATTTCTCGCACTCATCAGAATTAGGTGTCCAAAGTTCATTACCATTAATCACATTATTTAGTGGGCTTAAATATTAACCCATTTTTGGAAAAACAAAATATTACAATTAATTGTAGCCCACAGTAATTAATAGGAAAATTCTAACATATTCATGATAATTAACTTGCAAACTTGAATTCACCAAAACCGCACGATTCCACCATTGTGTTGGATTTTGTGAGTATTTGGATCAAATTTAACCTAATATAATCCATTCAAACCCAATTATGTGGGGGTTGGATAATGGATTTTAATTATTGAAACCCACTTAACAACCTTTATTCTTATACATCATCATCAAATTTACTTAACAACCTAATTGCTCAAGAAAAATACTTTAACAAAATTACTTTTAATACATCTAAATTTCTAAGTTAATTAGTTAATTACTAACTTTGAATCTCCTCTTATCAAAACATGTTTTGCACCTAATTTTATTAAGGTTTTTAAACCAACTATCAATGCTTCATATTATGTTTCATTATTTGAACATACAAGTCTAATTTCAATAAAAATCTCAAAGGTATATTATTTGAAGATATTATAACAATACATATTCCAAAACCATCTATATGCTTAGAACCATCGAAATATAACACCCAAGGTTTTATTCCTACAAATCATTCTAAAATTTCTACATGAGTAAGATCAACTAAGAAATCTGCTATAGTCTAACCTTTAATAGCTTTTAATGGCACAAAATTTAAAGAAAATTTAGTTAGTGCAAGATCCAATTTACCTATTCTATTATGCAATATAAACTTAGATAACATAAATTTTATGACATTATTTTGAGATAGAACTTGAACATTGAAATGTCTTATATAATACTTAAGTTTAGTACAAGAGAAATACAAGCAAAAACAACTTTTCAATAGGAGGACTATATCAAGTTTCAATATCATTCAAAATTCAACTAAGATAATAAATTATAAATTTTATGTCATTTTCATCTTCTTGCATCAACATGCTTGCAATGGTCAAATTTGATGTTGAAATATACAACTTAAGATCTCTTCCTTCCACAAAAGGCACTAAAACTAATGAGTTTGCAAGAAATTTCTTGATGTCATTGAAAGCATCTTGGTATTCTTGTTCCTATCAAAAATCAACTTTATTCTTTAGTTCCCATCATAAATTTCTCGATTTCCTTTTGATGGATAACAAAACCAGGAATTTACCTGCAAATACACCAAAAACACATTTTAAAGGATTCATTTTTTAATCCATGTTTTCTCATTCTTTCAAATGATAATTTCAAATGCTTTAGGTGGTCATTTCTTAACTCAGACTTTACAACCACATCATCAATATATACTTGCATAAATTTGTCGATTTAATCATGAAAAAATAAATTAATGGTTCTTTGATAAGTTGCACCAACATTTTTTAGACCAAATGACATAATTGTCCATTCATAAGTTCTTAATGCCCTTGGACATTGAAAAATGGTTTTCAAAATGTCTTATTCAACAATGTAAATTTGATTATAACTTGAATACCCATCTAATAGGCTTTAAAAAAATTGCATGCTACTAAATCTACCAACATATCAGCAATTGGCATAGGGTATTCATCTTTAGGAGTTGTTGAATTTAAATCCCTAAAATCTATACATAACATATTTTTCCATTCATTTTTACTAGTGGAACTATATTAGAGATCCATTCAACATACCTCATTGTTTGAATGAATTTAGCATTCAACAACCTTTCAATTTCTTCCTTGATAGCTTCCACGACATTAGGAGCCAATCTTCTTGGTGCTTGTTTAACAAGTTTCCTCCCTTCTTGAATGGGTAATCTATGCTCCACCATATCTCTGTTGAGTCCATCCATTTCATCATAATCCCATGCAAAGCAGTCCTTAAACTCCTGCAATAAAGAAATAATTTTTTCTTGAAGGCTTTGATCTAACAATTTACTAATATAAGAGGCCTTCGATCTTCTTCAGTCCCCAGATTGATTTCTTCTAAGGGATCTTGTGATTCCATTTTCTTTAAGTTAGGAGACATAGATTTTCAAAACCTAATGATAATGGTGAATTATCATATATGCAATCTAATCTTAATCTTTCACCATTATGCTCAAAATCATCTCCTACTATCTTGTCATTGTTCCTGATTTTGAGCCTCGTGGTACTTTTTTCATCATTCAATTTTTCTTTGATGACCTTAGTAATCATTCTTTCTTCCTTTACGGTCATAGTAGTTGTTTTGATTTTATTTACGGCCACAGTAGCCGCTTTGACTTTCTTTCCATTCAAATCCTTTTCTATGGCTCTCTTAGTCATTTTATTGAAACAATCAGTCATATAGGCCAAAATTCGAGCCATAAAGCTCGAATACGTTGTTGAAGGATTCATATCTCTTTGATGGTGGTTGTTTTCTTGATGGCCTTATTAATCAACAGAAATCATCTTTTAGTCTTCTTGTTCACATAGTATGAGTCCTCAATATCGAAAGGTGCAGTAATTGACAGTATCTTATCACTTTCATCAGCAAACGAAGCACAAACCCCATAAGAAGTTTGATCTGCTTCTGCAACTTCTAACTTGCCATTTTCATTCCATAAAAAGATTTTCTGATGCACAGTCGAAGGAATAACACCCATCTTGTGGATCGACTATCTTCGAAACAGCATGTTAAAGCTTACTTGAGAGGATACCACAACAAACACAATAGGCCTCCTTTGACTTCCAACAAATACATGTAAACAGATGATTCCATCTGAACTATATGTCTTTCCACAAAAGTCAAACACAACTATATTATAAGGAATAAGATCATCAATAGTCTTACCAAACCTTCATAGATTTTGGTAGAATGTTGATAGTTGCTCCTCCATCCACCTGAATTTTGTTGATAATCTGATCCTCCACCATAGTAGTTAGATTAAGGGGCTTCATATGAGATTTCTTTTCATCTGAAGGTGGACCAAACACAGTAGCATGATGATAAAGAGTGAAACAAAACACTTGAGTCACCCAAACAGCCTTTGGACTCAAAGAAGGATCCTCAAAACACTATTCCCTTGCATAATCTCTTATCACATAGTGAAATTGATATTCCTCGGTGAATTCAACAAGTAAGATTAAGACAATTTCACAAATTGTTTCGATGGAGTCTTCAAATCTTGATTCAGAAAAATAAGTAACCACTTCGTTTTCTTCACCCATTTTAATTGGGGTGTTCTTTTCAAAACTAGGGGGAGAGCCTTCAGTGATCCTATAAAAATATATGGTTTCATACCATTGTTTTTCTATTGCTCCAAGATTTCACTCTTTCTCAATCTTTGATGTCTTCTCCACTAGGTTTTCGACATGTTCCTATTCACCCATGGTGGACTCTGATAGTGATATAACATCCTCTTGGGAACCTTTAGTAGTTCCATCTCTTTGAGGCACATAATTGTTCAGCTTAAATGGTTATCATCAATAACTGTTGATGTCCCTGTCAAATCCATCTATTCGAAGGGACTCCACCATGTGAGACATATGTAGACCTTCTTTGAGAAATATTGTATGGTTTTTGCACTTGACTCACAGTCATATTGATTTTTTGCTTTCCCTTCCCTTTAGCATCAACTTCTTGAATTTTCTGATAATTCTTGCAAATTAGAAGCTTCGAAAGCCATTGTTGTAGTTTTATCAAGCACAACACTAAATCAAGGGCAAATCATCACTTCTTTCCCAGCTTTATGCTTCTTTGTTAGAAACTCCAGCAACATATCCCCAGTATATGGGAATACATATTCTTCTTCTTTCTTGAATTTTTCCAAAGCTTGATTAACTTCATCTTCAGAAAAAAGAGTTTCAAGCTTTGAAGTACCAATCAAAGCCCTTACCATCAGAATCTTGACAGGTTCAACATAATTGGCTTGAACTTGGAAAGGATTAGTATCCACTTGCATAGGCTTTTCTTCAAACTTCAACATTTCTTCATCAATAGTCTTTTGTATCATATCTCTGAAAGGTAAACAACTATAAGTCCAATGTCCATAGACATATTTAAATTTGCAATATCTATTTCCTTTTCTTTGCTCAAATGTTGTAATTTTATGATCATCACTAAGTGCAATTTGTTTATCCTTTAATTATACATCAAAAATTTTATCAGACTTAGTAACGTCAAAACTATATTTTGAGTTTACAAATTTTTTTTCTTCTGGTTTTAACAATTGACAAATATAAGGAGGACCATATTGTAATTTTGCTAAATAAACTTCATTTTCCTAATTATCGAAATCTATGTCTTGAAAATTTACATAATTATCATACTCATTGTAATCCTCTGATATGTAACTTTATCCTTTCTATTTTTGTCAAATTTCCTATTTCTTTCTTTCTCATATTTTATTTGTTCAATCCTTCTTACCTTTTCTACCAATTGTGTCATATCCCTAATTTTTTTATTTACTAACTTTTTACAAATCGAAAATTCCAAGCGTACAGCAACCATTCAAACCAATTCATGTTCAGTGATTTGTGTATAATATCTAGATTTCATTTGTTGAAACCTATTTAGATAATCCTCAATTAATTCACTATTGAATCTTTTCATAGTGGCCAAATCAATCAAGTTCACTCAAGTTTCTCCTCTAAAGAAATGTTCATGAAACAATCTCTCAAGTTGAGCCCAAGTGTAGAACAAATTTTGTGGTAAAGTAGTAAACCAAGTGAAGACACTTTTTGTTAAAGAACTAGGAAAATACTTCAGTTTAAGGAATTCATCTATGGTCAAATCACCATATTTAATTTAGTATTGAGCCACATGTTCTACAATAGATTCTCCTTATTCTCATGCAAATTTTCAGTACTTTAGGATTTTACAACCCCTTGGTAATTCAGATTGTAACACACAGTCAATAAAAGCAAAAACAAAATATGGTTGATTTGCATATCCTATTTTGAAACAATATCTATTTAAGGCTTGTTCTATCATTTGATCAATTTATGGGTTTTGAACCACATCATGGCCCAACCTAACATTTTGAATATTTTGCCCCCCTAAGTAATTGATTTCGTGGAACATTAAGCAAACCTTCATTAGTATTTTGATTTCTATTAACCGATAAAGGATTTTGATCAATTGGTTGTCCTACTTCATTTGTTAATCCTATCTGAGGATTTCTTAGGTCATTTCGATTATTCTAGATTGGTTGTTCCTTTATTGGAATTTCATGAATTATTGGTCTATTGATAGGTTGATTTCTAGGAATAGCCAAAATAACTCCAATTTGAGTTAAAATCTCATTCATTTGTTGATAACTTTCATTAGTAGTTCCCAACATGTTGATGTCATATGATTGATCAAAGTATTGATCATTTCATGATTGCTATGATCAATTTGTTTTCTAAATACTGATAGAGTTTCATTAGAAACTCTAGTCAAAACCATGCTACCATCTCCCATCCTACCTTAAGTGGAAACTTCCATGTTTCTTAATTGTTCGGCACTATAACCATGACTACTGCCCCCAAGTTCTAAATGTCTATTTGTTCTTCTACTAACCATAATGGGTGGCATAACAAGCTGAATGGTGGCACACATATGGTCTTGTAATCGAAACTGGTGGAGTATTAGTATTTTTTATCATATTCCTTTGTGGCAAAGTGGTTTCGACAGCAGATGTGTAAACTTGTGAGCACATCATGTTTTGGCCTATTGCACATATAACATCATTGTTTGGCTGACTCATAGCCATGACAACTTCACTATTTATCCCTGTATATGGCACTGGTTGAATTTTTTCATTATTATTATTATTATTAGAACTATTTGTAGCATTGCTATTATTATTGTTGTTGTTATTATTATTATTGTGGTTTTTCCATATATTTCTTGAGGTTTTCATCCTATCACTTCTTAATATCATTCAACTCTTCTTAATACTTGTTATTGAAATTGAAAGTTATGGTAACTAGACCCACTTGGTGTGCTAATTTGTTAGTCGTAAAAATTGTAAATAGTTTTCTTAAAAAAAATTTATATCCATCAAGTAATAATTTTCACAAGTAATTTTATTAACAAATAAATGTTTAAGTGTGAGACATAGAATCCATTTTCCATTGTAAGCTTTTTTTCATTGAATAAGCAACTATAGTTTTCAACTTAAGAGTATTGCCTAAGTATTGATAAAAATAGTAATAATAATTTCTTTAGTAATATCCATTGCAACAATTTATGTATAAATAGTTTTTAATGATTTCAGTAATAATAATTTCAATATAAATATTTTTCGACAGTAATAATGTTGATGATAAATTTAGTCATACACGTTGTAAGAATTATATTAATAATTTTGATAATAATAAGCAATGGAGATTTGATGAAAGCACAATTTAGAGAAGAAATGGAGATTGGAAAGAAATAAGGGTTCAGATAAATTCATAAAAGTAAATGAAAGTAAATTTTATTAAAAGTGGGATGAATACATACACTTTGACCTTTGAACCGATAATCATTTTTGTGTGAGCGACATGAGTGATGTTTGAGATTTTGAGAGATAGTGATTCAATCTAAAAAAAATAGTTGTCGATGTCTTTTCTATAGACTTCGATATAAAAATAACGGTCGAATTATATGATTTCAACATATGTATAAATAAATTCCTAATTACTTAAATCCAACGACTTTGATTGTCTTCACTTGATCTATTTCGCCAAACCCTTATAACCTCCATTTAGAATTCAAATTTATCCGAGCGCTTGTTTCTTCATGTGTGTACTAATGCTATCAAAATCATTTTCATCAAAGTAACACCTTTCAAGTGCATAGAATAACATCAAAGACTATTTTATCGAAATAACATTTTTTTATGAGAATAATTAATCTTTTATACTTCTTTTGCCTTTACTATTATTCCTTTCTCATCAAAATAATAGTCATAGAAAATGAATTACGTTTTCAAACTTAGAAATTTTTCACAACAGAGATCACAACTGGTAATTTTTATTATGTAATTTTTTATTAATATGTAAATTTTATTAATTATGCGGTGATAATTGAGTGATTTCAACTATTTTTATCATTTTAAATAAAATATAATTTAATTATTTTTTTTACTATAAAAAAATATTTCGCATAAGAATAGTCTAAATAAATCTCTTATTTTTATCATTTTAAATAAAATATAATTTAATTATTTTTTTTACTATAAAAAAATATTTCGCATAAGAATAGTCTAAATAAATCTCTTATTTTTTAAAATTTAATAACTTATAAGTAAGATAATTATAGCTTAATAAATAAATTATTGATAAAATATAAGAATGCGAGTTTTTTGGTGGGATTCATTTAAGAACTCGGAAAAAGGTGCTCGGTTGAGGAAATTGGGTGCTTATGAGATGTTCACATTAAGAAGAGTACAAATGATGCATACAAATGGAGATGCTCACTACTAAAAAATAATTGTTCCATTAGAGCTAAAAAAAACAAAATCAGTTAAAATTAAATGTAAAATATAATATCTAAAAATAAAGTTTGTTAAAATATAATTTTATATGACTGAATTATCTTTTCTTAATATTTCTATTTTTTTTCTTCCTCTTTTTTCTTGTAACCAAACAAGTGAAAATAAGTCACTCTATATCTTTTCTTCTTACTTCAATTAATCCAAATAATATAATATTTGATGCAAAAATCACTTCAATTAATATCTCTTTTATGTTTGTCTTCTCTAATTCCTTCCTCTCAAAATCACTTCCTGAGCACATGAAGAGTATTCTTAACAAAAATGCAAGTTTCGAAAAGTAATATTTTTTATAATTAATAAAAATAGACAAAATAAAATTATATGCATAGATTTAAAACATATTTAAGCTTTAATTTCTTGATATACACAAGTTACAAATATTTTATAATAAAATTATATGATTCATATAATATACTTATTCGACATTTTATTGTACAATGTTTTCCTTTTTCATTATTATACAAAACAACTAGTGTAATTCCCCGCACCCTGCACAGGTATTGAGTTTATATTTTATGTTTTTTATATTATTATATTTTTATAATATATTTATTAGTATTTTTAAATTTTATATATGTTAGTATCTATGTAAAAAATATATAAAATAATAATGAATATTCGTATATATTCAAATAGTTTTATATTATAAGTGTCTAATTGTGCATATGGATGCCAATGGGCGGAGCGAACGCAGGCATAGTCACCACCATACACTAGTCATGTGCTCGATCGTTACTCACACGATATCTGTTGAATAGATACATGTGGATTTTTCTAATATCCGAGGATATCCACGGGTATGCACTGATATTTTTGCAAAAATAAAAAATAGTTTAAAATTATTTTAACAAACATTTCTATTGTAATTTTTATTTATTTTAAAATTTTCTTGAAAAAGTAATTTTAATTGTTACAACTAAAGTTATTCAAATATTTTACAATCTACACAATTAAAAGTTCCCATGAACAATTTTAAATAAATAAATAAATTTTGTGAACTCTAAACAAAACCATCTAAAAATTACTCTCTTAAATATAAATTTAAATAAAAAGTACACTTGTCCAGATAAAATTATATTCCAAAACATATGTACAAATAAAAAATATTTATAATGGTTTTTATAAAGAATATTTACATATTTAAGTTTGGTAAAAAAAAATATTTAAATATTTTAATATTAACATGAACATGTATCCATGAGTAAGTACAAGGATATTCACTCATGTTTATTAACAATCAAGCAATGAAAATACATACAGGACACGACTCTACTCGTTATCCGTGAGTAATGTGAGTATCCACTAAAAACACTCTCAGTATCTATTACAAATTTTATTAAATATTTACGTTAAGATCGTCACCACAATCATCAATATTGCCACAACCATCACCTTATGATTGCCCTTATGATCAGTGTTGTTGCCACCAACATAAATATTAGTGTTGTTGTTGTTGTTATTGTCACTATCGCGGTCATTCTCATATGATACATCATTTTTACATATATGGTGTTGGTGATGATAGGAACAATAACAGTGAGCATGTTGGTGGTGACAGTGGTTGACGATTATGATGATTTGCGGTGGCAGACATGACAATTGTGACAAAAATAATGATGGTGATAATAAGTTTGAGATAGAAGAAAGTTATAAATTAATTCTTAAGATATTTGATTTTTTGCATGATAAATCTTACATAGATTTTATGCTTAGATAAAATTTTAATTTGAATTTAAGATATTTTAATTTTAACCTTTCATTTCAATCTAACAATTAAGATTAATCATTCTTATTCTCACATAAAATAGTCATTCTCATATTATATGTCATATATATTCAATAATCATGAAAATAAAATTTTCAAAATAAAGCATGCAAAATTTAATTAATTCAAAACATTTTTCATAATAATTATAATAAAATTATATTTTTTTAGTATAAAAGATACATTTTTTTTAAAAAAAGTTCAATTTAAATAATCATTAGATTTAATTTCTCATTTGATTTCTATAATTTTATTATTTGTACCTTTTAGTTTCTATAATTTAAAAGTGATATTTTTAATTTCTATAATTTGTATTTTAATTCTTTTTAATCTCTATAGTTTAAAAGTAATTTTTTTTAATCTTTATGATCTGTATTTTAATTCTTTTTTAATCTTTATAGTTTGAAAATAATTTATTTAGTCTCTATAATTTATATATATATATATATATATATATATATATATATATATATTTACAAATTAATTATAAATTATCAATTATTTTTTTATTACAAATTATATTAAGATAAATTAATTATCAATTACTTGTTAATATTTTTATAATTAATTATAATGAATAATATTACTTGATGATAAGGATTAAAAGAGAATTAAAATATAAAATATAAAATTAAAAAGATTACTTTTAAATTATAAAGATTATAAGAGAATTAAAATACAAATAATAAGAAAAAAAATTACTTTTAAGCTTAAAAAACTAAAAAAAATTAAAATATAAATTATAGAAAATAAAAAAATTACCTTTAAATTATATAAGATCTAAAATATATAATATATGAAATTATTGAAAACAACCGAGTAATTAAACCCAATCATTAATAAAAAAACATTTCAGTAAATGTTCGTTTTAAGACCTGTATGTTGGAGGATTGTTCCGTACTTTCGAAGCCTCTGTGTGGTGGCCCATCCCGTGCACAAGGCTGTTTCGGTCAATTGTTTTGAAAAATGTTAGAAAAATAGAAGATAGCGATACGAGACGAGCAGTGTATTAGCAGTGCTCTGCAGAGATATTTGTCAGTCCGAAGACTCTTTCTCTCTTCTCTTTCACGCTATTCCCCGAAACCTTGTTTCCACACTGACACACACTCCTTCACCCAACACCAACAGAACAATAAAACATAGTACACTACACAGTGAAAAAGAGAGAGAACTCTCTCTTCTTTCTTTCTTTCTTTCTTTCTCAGTCACATAACACAAAAAACATTACTAAACTTCAGGTTTCGTTTGTGGCCGGAAATGCAGGAAATACACTCCATCGGCGGCGGAAGGTTCTTCGGCGGCGGCGGCGACCGGAGGCTGAGGCCGCACCACCAGAACCACCACCAGCAGCCGCCGATAAAATGCCCCCGCTGCGACTCACTCAACACCAAGTTCTGCTACTACAACAACTACAACCTCTCCCAGCCGCGCCATTTCTGCAAGAACTGCCGTCGCTACTGGACCAAAGGCGGCGTCCTCCGCAACGTCCCCGTTGGCGGCGGTTGCCGGAAATCAAAACGCTCCAACAAGCCCAAAACCACCACCTCAGCCGCCGCCACCACCAGCAGCAACAATAACAATAACAACCCTTCCTCTTCCTCGGAAACCGCTGCGGCAACCGCACCAACGCCACCACAACAACCGCCTCCGCCACTTGAGCTAGAGCATAATTCTCACTCTCACTCCAGCAGCGAAAGCTCCACTTATACCGTCGCTGCCACGGAGGCCATGTCAGCGCCGACAACGAATGCGGTGTCGAACAACAATTTATTACTTGACAACAACCGTGAGTCGAAGATGTTCGCTAACCCTAACCCCTATTTAGAGCAGAGTCGTAGTGGTGGCCTTTTCTCTGACATAGAGAGCTTCAGCAGCCTCGTCAATTTAAACAACCAAGCATTGGGGTTTGGGTTTGGGAACAATAATAGCAACATCAGCATCCTCGATGCGACGTCGTTTCGGTTTGGTGTTAGTGTTACTAATCCGCACGGGAATGATCAGGTGCTTGCGGCACCAGGTGGAGGCCATGGTCAGTGGCAACAACAACAGCAGAATCATCATGAGTTCGGTACGGCGTCGTTTCTTGATCACACCGTGCCGCTTGAGTTTTCTTCGCTGCAGCATAAAGCTGGGCATCAGGGAGGGTTTGGACCGTTGGATTGGCAACCCGGTGGGGATCAAGGTTTGTTTGATCTTCCTAACACTGTTGATCAACCTTACTGGACACACCACACTCATTGGTCTGATCAAGATAATCCTTCTTCTCTCTTTCATCTTCCCTGAAAGTACTCAAGAAATTTCTCTTTTTTTTTGTTTTTTATGACCTGAGAGGAAAAGCGTAAAAGAATATTTGTTTGGAGTCTAAAGCAACGTAGAAAAACAAATTGGAAGAGAACCTGGAAGGAACTTCTAATTAAAATATGTAAATTTCTGGTTTTTTTACTTTTCTTTTTTTGGGGAGGTGATTGGGCTTGATCATAAGTAGTGATGTTCTAATGTTCATGTGAAACTAACATCCATGTTAGTTTTTTTTGCTTATGTTTTATTTTATGTACTTATTATTTGGAATTTATTTACTAGGGGGGAAAACATAGGAGCGTTTTACTTTTTAATATATACTGGGGATTGGTGCTGTAACAATTGTTGTTTGGTTGCGTGTTTGGGATTGTAATCTTATTCTGGCGTGTTTGAGATGCTATTTTCATCCGCACTATTGATGGCTATGAATTTGAAAATGACTCAAAACACTTCGTTTATAATGTGCCACGTCATGGTACATGTTGATAATGACGATAATCATGGCCTGATTTAAGCTTATGGTGATTTTTTTTAACCTTTCATCGTGTAAATTAAAAAAGAGACCTAATTAATTTGAAATTCTGATAGAAAACAAATAAAAATGAATTAAGAATTACTTTTGTTATTTATTAAATTTAAATATTATTCAAACAATTCAATTTTATTATATTAATTAGTTATGTCTAATGATTTGATTTACTTATGGTGGTCTTTGTCATGGTGAATGATAATTTGATCAGGAATGAATATAAATAAAAAAAGAATATAGGAGAAGGGATATTTATATGATTGTAGTGCGATATTGCGATGGAGGAAGGGAAAGGGAAAGGGAACAGTGTGGGGGCTGGAGGGTAGCGAGAAGTCACATCGGCGATGATGACTCCACGTGGCGGTAGTGATGAGGGGTCTAAATGGTGAGTAGGACACGTAGGTTTGGGTGACAAGACATGAATGTGATGTGGGGTTGGGTTTGGTTTGGGTGTGGACTGTGACTGTGGTTGTTGATTCTGAAGTGGGGTGATGATGGATCAATCAATCACTTAGATGCAAAACAGAGTGTGTGTGTGTGTTAAGAGAAGGCTATAAGGTAGAGGAAGAGAAATACTAATGATCAGGATGGAGTGGTGGAGAAGAAGACAGAGCAGATAAATATTGAAGGGGAGGGTGATGATGATGAGGCATCTGAGGTGAAGGTAGTTGTTACTTGCTTATTGATGATGCAGGTGGGTGGGTCCAGCAGCTTATGGTGCAAGTGCGTTATGTGCCCCGGGTGAGCGGTGTGTTAATTTCAGTTAAAATTAATTTTGAAACGTTGTGATTTATATTTAAATATTTTATTATAAAATTAAAATTTAATATATTGCCCTTATTTAAGATCTGACGAAAAAGCTTTTTTTTTCAACTCACATCTGAAATATTTTTTTAATGTAAAATCAAACATAAATTTGTAATTAATAAGTTGTTGTAATTTTTTTTATATTTATCTATAAATTTTACGTATAACAAATAAAATAAGATAAAATTACAAATTTGATCCTTTGTCTTAGAATTCGATTTTATTTTTTTATAATTTAATTTACGAATTTAGTCTCTTAGTTTTTTCAATCATTTTATTTCAGCCTCCAATTGATGGTTAATTATTTACCTTAACCGTCACGTGTCACGTTGTTATTGGACATTAATTGTCACGTGTCATGTTTTCATTGGATGTTAATTTTATGTACCCAAACGTCAACCTCCAATAACACGCGACACGTGACGGTCAATATCCAATAAAAACGTGACACGTGGAGGTCAATGCAAATAATTAGTCGCTAATGTCCAATTTCGGAGGTGAGAGTGAAATAACGGGGTTGCAAATTGAGGGACTAAATTCATAAATTAAATCAAAGGGGGACCAAAATCAAATTCTTAGACAAATAGGAAGATTAAATTTTCAATTTTACCAAAAAAAAAATAAGTATATAATTTATTTTCTTCCAATCTTTGAAAAAAAGTATGTTAAAAAAAGTGATAATATTTAAACTCAATTTTCAATGTGTTTAATCATATTTTTTACTTAAAAGAGAAAAAGGTATTATGAAAGAAGACCATATTTTTTATTATTACATAAAAAATATTATTATGTTTAATTATAAATTATCATATGAGAAATGTTATTGATTAAAATTTATTAAAAATCATCCATTTTGGTGAATTCTACTTCAATATTAAGAGAGGATCATTAAATGATAAATAGATATATCAAAATTGATGATTTTCACCAAATTTCAATCAATGACTATATTATGTTCAATCAATCATTTTAGTTAGTTTTTAACTTTTATAATAATTGAAAAACTTATTTGATTGCTTAGCAAACAAGTTTTTTTAATAACTTCTAACGTTTTTTAAACGCGGCTTAAAGTAGCGTTTTTAAAAATGATAACTTTTAATTTTTATAATTTATTCCCTTTTTGTCCTTAAAATATTTATTTCATTTTCTTATTACCTTTTTAAAATATGTGATTTTACATTTTCTAATTATTTAAACAATTAATTTTAACGAACATCTATGATTTAATAAGTTAGTTTAAAAGTTTTAAGCTACCAGCAAAGTTTGTAGCTAGTTTACCTGCTTAGTAGAAAAATGTTAAAGAGAATGTCACTAGCATTCCTTATTACTACTATTGAATGTAATATTAATTATTCTTTTTCACCAATACCCTACTAATGTCACTTTTGTTTTTTAATCTAATATTAATATTATTCTCTTTCATCTATTTAATAAGATTATTTTTGTAAAATTACTACTCTCTTTTATTTAATTTTCTTTGCATGTGTAAAACAACTTTGGACAACACTTATTTTGGGACAAAGAGAATATCTATGATAAATTTATTTGACTCAAGTGTAAGTATGAAATAAATCATGTTGAAAAATGAATACTCACCTTGCTTGTTCATGATTCCTAACAAAGATTAGTCAATATCTCTAACTGTGAATATTTCGTACCAATATGATAATCAACAAAAAATATGATAAATTTATTATCTTTATAATAAATATTTTAAAAATTACATTTGTTTTAATTTTTAATTAGTTAATACTATAAAATTTTTACATTAATAATACATAAAATTTAAAGGAAAAATAAGTTATATGTATTTTATACTATTATTTAATCACAAAAACTATTGTATTAACAGTTTTCTACAAAAAAAGAACTATAAATTTAGATTAATTGTAACTTTTGATTAGTCAATGTATAAAATTATATTACACTATTAATACATCATCATTAAATTTAAAATTATTTTTTTTTTAAATTTCGTATATAAAACTCATGATTTTCAAATTAAATTTCAATAATATTGCCCAATTGAATTGTACTAAGGTTATGTGACTTTGTCGATACCAAAAAGGTACTGTACAAAAAAAAAAAAAACAAGATTTTGTTGTCGTAGCCTTCTCCTTAGTTAATTTGTTGTTGCCTTGTAGGAGGAGTCCTCTTGTATTCATTCCAATTTCAAGAAGTTTTAGAGTCGGTTCATTTTGAGAAAATATTGTTTTTATATATTTTTGTTTTAAATTATAAAATTATCAACTTTGTTTTTAATATACTTTGTTTTTAAAGATTTGTATTATAAATAATGAAAATAATATTTTTTATTTTTTTTATACAAAATTTTTAAAACACAAAATAGATTAAAATGAAAGTGTCACGTTTAAAATTAAAAGTTAGAATAAGAATTGAAAATAACAAATGTTTTAAGAGTACATTTTTTTATTATAAGTTAAAATTTATCAAAATTACAAAATGTGAGTCTTCTTTCTTATTTAATTAATTTTATTTATCATTTATAATTTTTAATTAATATAAAAATGTGTTTAAAAGGGGATAAGATGCTTTTTTCTTTCCCTGTAATGCACAATTCACGATTTTGGTCACCTTATTTTTAAATCAAGATATTTAATCTTTAATTTTAATCATTCTCTCAGTTTATTATTAGTTGATCATCCATGATCAAACCTAAACTTTGACATGACTTACTGTAATGGTGTGAAAAATTTTAAAAATCTTGTAATTTTTGAATAAAAGGTCATAGGTTCAATTTTCACTAGGAGACATTTTAAATTTTTCACACCATTTAAATCATTGTCATGTAAGTGACATGTACATAATTGATGGAAAAATCAAAATTATTTATTTTAAAAATTTTGAGAAAGTAAATGTCTTTATTTGAAAATAAAAGAACTAAGACTACAGATTGTGGGTTATAAGAAAATTGAAAATGCATTTTAGCCATAGAAAAAATGTTATACTCTTCCAACTTTTTTGTGATACTAAATATTAATGAGAGTTGAGTCTAACAAAAGAGGTTATTATTCTAAAACATTGTGAACCAATATTATTCTTGAAAATTATTCAAATTTAATATTTGAGCATATCTTATCTTTTTCATTTCACAATAAGTATCACATTTGAAAAAAATGTTTTCAAATAAGAGTTATGTTAATTTTTCAATGTAATATTAATTTTTCCCACTAATATTCTTATTAAGTTTATTTTAGTTTTTTAATATAAGAATATCACTATTCTCTTTCACTTATTTAATAAGGTTAATTTTATGAAATTATTATTATTTTTATATATTTATTAATTTTTTTATTTGTGTAAAATAACTTAGAAAGATATTTATTTTGGAACTAAAGAAAAATAGTTATCTTTTACATTTTTTTATCATAACAAACTTAGTTAATTGGAATGGTGTCATATAAGCTTCAATTAGTGTTATAAGGATGAAGAAATTGACTATTATAGGTTCTAGATTCTATACGTGTTTGACAGTAAAAACTAGGTGACTGACATATATTTATTGCCATTATGACAACCATGTGTTAACTTTTGACTGTTAAAATGCTAATATAGGAGAGTAAATGAACGTTTGACCTTACTTATTTAGGCTTATACCTTTGAAAGTGATTTGTGATACTTTTGTAAGTTTTTAATTTACTTCAATAAATTTTTTGAACAAAAATCAAATGAGTTTGGTTTTTTTTTTAGCCTACTTTAGTAAGTTTTACTTTCCAAATTGTGAATAAGTTTGTAGGTTATATTTTGAAAAATTAATTGAAAAGTTAACTTATTAAATTATAAAAGTGTGTTTATTAAGATATTTTAGTTAATTATTTATTTTTTTTACTAGTTAAAAAATTTGTTTTATGATAAATGAATTTTTTTAATAGTTTCTAACGGTTTTTATATGTTACTTGAAAGTAACATTTTTTAAAACGTTAATTTTTAATTTTTTATATTTATTTTCTTTTTGTCCTTAAATATTTATTTGATTTACTTTTTAATCTTTTTGTACTTAAGGTAAAATTTTATATTTTTTATCCATCATGTAAATTTACAATTTTTAGCTAATTCAATAGATAATTTTATCAAATACTTATAATTTACTAAGATAGTTTTTCAACTTTTAATTAGCTTTAAGTCTCCAACTAGCTTTCCAATTAATTTTTCCAAACATAAGCCAAGTGCTCGGTAAAATTAACTATTGAAGTAGTTAAAAGTATAAAATGACAAAAAAAAAACAAAAAAAATCAAGACAAGATAATAAATATATTTAAGGATAAAAAATGAAGAAAATATAAAAAGATCGAAGTTAGAAAAGTGCTTTAAAAATGTCACTTCAACTAGCATTTCAAAAAATGTTAGAAATTACTAAAAAGATTATTTATTGAACAATCAAACAAAATTTTCAACTGGTAAAATAATTTAAAACATAGCTAAAATATCTTGGTGAACATAGTCTTTTGATAACAAAATTATAATAAAAATGTTTGGGTAGATAGTCACTTCTGTCTCTAAATGTATAATTCGCTTACAAATGTGTCGTTGAAAGATGACAATGCAAAATTTAGTCCCCAAAAGTGTAAAAGGTGCGAAAAATATATCTGATCGTTAACTTCCGTTCATCACCATTAATAAAATAGCCTACGTGATACAAATGGACAAATCTGTCATTAAAATAATTGTCAACGTGGTCATTTTTAATTGTTAGCATAGAGACATATTTGTCATATAATATTTTATTGACTTTTCGTCTTCCCATTTCGCTTACAAATGCATCCCCGAAAGATGAAAATACAAAATTTAGTCCATCAGAGTGTAAAAAGTGTGACAATTATATCGAAACATTAATAGTAGATTGTGACTAATTATTATAATTTGGAAAAAATTATAATGATTGGTACACTGTTACAATGTTTATTTTGGTAAATTAGTACAATGTTTATTTTGGATAATTTCTATTGTCAGACAAATTATGGTTGATAATCAATATTATCGTTATTATTATATTTGTTTTAAATTATGTTTGCCAATGTATTATTTTAAGTGATCATTGTAATGTTATGTTTGTAAGGATAAAAAATGACAAAAATTTACTCTAACATTATATTTTACCTTTAAATGAAATGAAATTTCGGGTTTAAAAAATTAGTCTAATAGAAACATATTGATATTTAGGTCCAATAAAAAAATTAGTGACATTTTCGTTCAATAATGGTAATTTATTGATATTTTGGTCTAATAGAACGTACTGACATTTAGGTCCAAAACAAATTACTGACATTTTTCTCCAATAAAAAAATATTGATATTTTCGTCTAACAAAAAATTACTGATACTTACGTCCAAAAATGGTATCTTACTTACATTTTCATTCAATCTAGTCAGTATTACCACATTGGCAATCGTTCCAGTGACAAATTCGTCTGTCTGTGCCACATAAATTATTTTATTAAAGGTGACGGACAAAAGTTAACGGTTAAATGTATTTGTTTCACTTTTTACATTTTTGAAGACTAAATTTTGTATTTTCATTTTTCAGGAATAGATTTATCAATAAATTATATATTCAGGAACAAAATTGACTATTTATAAAAAAAAAATATTTAATGACACTGTTTATTTGAATGGCTATTGAAAGGCACAAGCATGCAAAACTACAAAAATAGAGGAGTGCAATCAAAATGGTCCTAACAATTAAAAAAACTTACTACAAGGCAACCGCCAAACTTGGTTCATGCAAGTCTCGGTTGTAAAATGTCTAACTCAAAATGAAATTGAATTTAAATCAAATTGATTTTGATGAAAATTAATTTTAAATTAAATTAATTTTGAAGTACTTTGCTCAAGTTGATTCTCTTCAATTTGGATCGTCTTAATAAAACTTCACCAAACTCAACCAAAATTGAAGTATTTCAATCATTTTGAACTTGTTTTTCTCTTAAACTTAGACCCAAATCATATTCATAATCATACCCCTAAGGCCATATGAACTTTGTGTCCAAGAGTCGTAGAAGCCGAGGAGGATGGACAACAAGAACTTAAGGAAACTGGACCATGGTCCATGGCTTAGCCTTTCAATGCGACAGAGCAGCATATGCATGGACTAGCTACCACCGCATGCATGCATGTTAGGGCATAGCTCATAGCTACAGTTCTCGTGGCCCTCTTCCTCTACGTAATTGATTGCCATACTGTCACTATTGAATTGGTGTATAAACTTGGTGCACCTGCTCCATCATGGCTTTGGCTCCTCGTTTCCCCACGAAAGCACTATTATTAATTTTATTATTGCCAACTCACGAAGTACATGCCACAAATACCAGGAAAGAGTCTCTTGATCAGTCAAGAGTTTGTTGAATCTCACGTGGTGGGAATGTTTAAAATTTGAATTGTTTTGATTTTAATTTTCTTTATTTTTTAAATGCTTTATTTGGATAAATCAATTTAAATTTTTTCATTTTAAATTCTTTATTTGGATAGGGTAATTCAATTTTCTTCATATGCAAAATTTCAATTTTATATTTTAAATAGATGAAATTTTAATATTAAACTTTACAAAAAATAAACACAATCTAATTTTGTAATATTAATTAAAAAATATTTTCAATTTTTAATAATTTATAAATATAAAATATTGATAATTTTAACTAGGGTTGTTTTACCTGACCACAACCAATGATATTTTTAAACCAACATTAACCAAGGATATTTTTCGGTCGACATCAAATAAGGTTTTTTTTTTTGTAAAAGTATGTTGGGAATATTTGTCAGCTGACGTCAGTCGGAGCTATTTTTTGGCTAACGTTAGTTGAGTCTGTTTTTAAGCTGATGTTGTCTAGATTTTTTTACAAACGTCGGCCTAAAAAATCCTAGCAGGCGTTGACAAAAAAATCTACCTAATATCGGCTAAAAAATAGCTTGGTCAATGCTGACTAATAGAACCTACCCGATGTTGGCTGAAAAAATAGCCATGACCAATGTCGGATAAAAAACCCTACCCAACATCGACTATAAAATAACCTTGGCTGATGTTGGCCAAAAAATAGCTCTGACTGATGTCAACCGAAAAAACTCTAGTGGATGTCGACTGTAAGAACCTAGTCGATGTCGACTAAAAATAGTCATGCTCGATGTCGATCAAAAATAGGTAGCTGGTGTTAGCAGAAAAAACCCTAGCCAACATCAACCAAAAAACCTAGTTAATGTGGTTAAGAAATAGCTCTGGCTGATGTCAGCCAGAAAATCCTAGTTGATGTCAGCAAAAAAATCTCAACCGACGTCGACTAAGAAAATCTAGTTGATATCAGCCAAAACATCCTAGCTAACATCAGCTAAAAAATAACCCTAGCCGATATTGGCTAAAAAATAGCTTTGGCTGATGTTGGCTGTAAAAACTTAACTGACGTCGACTAAAAAATCCTAACAGGTGTCTACTCAAAAGTTAGTCATGACCGATGTTAATAGAAAAAATGTAGCCAACGTCGACCAAAAAAATTATTGGTCAACATCAACTGAAAAAACCTGGATGACAACAAAAAAAAAAAATCCTTGGCCGACTTTAGCAAAAATTTCCCATGACTGACGTCAGTGAAAAAATAACCCTAACCAACATCATCTAAAAAAAATCTTAGCCGATATCGACAAAAAATAACTTTGTTTGACATCATACAAAAAAATTATGACTGAAAAAACATCGGCCAACGTCAGTGGAAAACAACTTATGTCGATATCGGCCATAAAAACTTTGGTCACCCGTAGTTGTGAGTGTTGAGCGAGAAAGAGTCACGAGCAAGAACATGAGTTAGAGTGAGCATCTTCGGAAAAAGAATTTCAAATTCTATATTTTTTGAGAGAATTTGAAATCTTTCTGTTTTAGTCAATCAAAATGATTCATAAAAATACCAAAAATTAAATCTCCTTTCAAATACTCTATCCAAATAAGCTATTTTACCATGAATCATTTTAAATTCCTTGAAAAAATGAATTCCCCTATTAAATTGCTCCATCCAAACACACTGGTAAATGGAGTGGACCAATGAAAAAAGGGATATGTTTAATTTGTAAAATATAAAAGACTGGACAATACAAAAATATTTGTCTAACATTTAATTTAAAAAATGACCGAATGACAATACAAAATAAAGAATGATGAACTAGACAAATACCAAAAAACTTGTAACTCATTAAATTTTGTACAACTTTTTGTCTAGTATCTAACAAAAGTAAAAATACAATACTATCCATATTTTCTTAGTTTTCATTATCCTACATTTTTTTCTTTTTCATACGCACTCCCTTCTCTCAACCTCCCTCTCTCTAAACATCCGTTCTTTGCTCTTCCTTTCCCTCTTCTTCCCTTTCGTTTTTCATTCTTTCTTTCTTCTTTCTACTGGTTTGTTTCACTTCACCTTGTCGATGAGCACCTTGGCTGCTAGCGAGGACCGTATGGATTGTTGTTGTTCCCTTTTTACTCGTTCTTTCTTTTCATTGTTAATTTATTCAAATGTTTCCATTGCCATCTTCATCCTTCTCGCTATGTTTTTTTTCTTTAGGCCAACATAGGTGAGGCCGCATCGCGCCCCCGTGCCGCCACTACCATCACCGTGACCCTGTGGCGGCCCCACACTGGTAGACCTTATGCATGGTGGCATCAGGGGCTACGCCTCTTCCCTGGAGGTGCCTCTTCTTTGTTGCGCCGTCAAGGTGTTGTTAATGCACCTAGGGTTTTCCAATCCATTCATTTACTTGCGAGTTGAGATGAGTTGCTCTAACTCGGTTCCAAGCCTAGCCCAAAAAAAATAATAATAAAAAAGAATTAAAATGGGCAGGAAAGGTAAGCCTAGTCTGAATTAAAATAAATACTGCTAGTTTGAATTGTTTCTTAATTTATTATATGATACTTATAATATATAGTTAAAAATGTATCAACATAATTAATAAATTGTAAGTTTTTTTTATATAACAATAAGTCTAAAATAATGCTTTAAATATATCACAAATATTAATAAATTATAAATATTAGTAAAGCATGATAATAAATTTTATGTTAAATAATAAAATAATTTAAAAAGTTTCAAAATCTTGTTTTGTATCTTTTTTTAGTGCAAATCAAACTATCGACTCTGATACCAATTCTTTTACTCGTCTGAGCTGGTCACTACGTTGAACTATCGACTCTGATACCAATTCTTGGGAATCTGAGGGGTAAACGCTTGGGAGATTTTCACCAATGGACCATGAGCAACCACAAAAAGTGAACTTGACACCACATTTTAACTCAAAATCTTAAGGCTCAAATTTATGGGTCTTATCCTCATTTATATGGTGCTCAACCTTTCCCATTCGTATCCAATGTTGAACCTCACCTTACACTTGTACTCTAACAATAACCTTTGTGAAAATCTTCGTTCTCTCATAGAGCTTATGGTATATGCATTTGGCAACTTGGGATGGAGAGAGAAAGGTGACAATAATACTCTTCTTTTCTTAGTGGCATTCCACTACGTGTACGACCGATGGTCTTGTAGAGAATATGCTTATTTTTGTCTTGTCTTATTACACACTTGAAATTCAAATGATTAAACAATTCAGAATATACGAGGGAATAAAGATACATAACATTTTAGCATGAATCATCCTCGTGAAGCAGACATGTGCGCTATATGATTGTTGGACGATAGAAAACTTATATAGAAATGTTGTGTTTCTTATCTCCAAACTAGGTGTTTAAAAGAACTCTGTATGTAGGATGCTAGAATTTACAAACTCTTGAATGCTTGTTCAATTATAGCACATTGGATGCTAAATAGTCTTTTATGCAAACAAGTTAAGAGTTGTATTGGACGCAAGATATAAATAGTAGTCAGAGTAATAAAGGTTTAAAGGATTTCAATATATACTAAAGAGGTCTTGGATGATAGTATTTTTGTAAAGCTTAATGAAATTGAAATCCAATAGTCCATCAAATTTAATACATTTGTTACCATCAAAATCATGCATAGAGGTTTTGAGGAGTTAGACACCGTCTAATGTCTTTGGTTCTAACAATTCTATGTGGAAAAAAACTTCCAAAGAGAAAATAAAGAGCAAGATGAACTTGCAAAAAGGAGTTGTGAAGAAAGATAAAGTGATTCTAGGGTTCAAATCTTCTAGATTTATACCTAATTTTGCTATTTAATTATTAAAAACAAAGAATTATTAAAATATTGTTCAACAGTAGTAGCATCAAGGTCGCATGACAAGAGGGAAATACTCATTCTTTATACCTTTTCTTATACTTACACCTGTTTAAGAAATGATATAAAAATAGCTATAATAAATTGTGCAAATAACTTAATTAAAAAGATCCTGGTGAAGAAAGAAGAAAGGGAATCATAGAAAATAGAAATTCATACATGGCCAAGATATTCTATAATCATCTCGCACTTATATTTAAATTTCACGGGTGGATTAGATGCATCTCGGCTTAATTTTTTTTATAAAGGATTAATTATGTTTTTAGTTTTTTTAAATTTAGAGATTTGTCTTTTTTAGTTTCTAACTTAAAATTTATATATTTTAGTCTCTGAACTTTACAAAATATCTTTTTAGTTCCAGTTGATTGATTTTCTGTAGTTTAGAGACATAGTTTGTATTTTTTAGTTTCTCAAAATAAAATTTATATTTTTTAGTCCTTTAAATTTAATTGTTGCTAATTAATTTTTGATGATTTAAATGTATAATTTATGATGATTTTTTTACCGCAGGAGGAACTAAGAAAAATATTCCATGAGAAACTAAAATTTATAAATTTTAAATTAAAGGACTAAAAAATTAAACATCTAATTTAAAAAACTAAAAAGGCTATTTAAGCCGAATCCTCGTAAGCAGCCAATTCGTAACAGTTTAGACAAAATTGGCAAACTACCACTTACAATTCAGTTAAGGTAAAGTATGGATAGTTTCAGAGCAATATATCTTCCTAACTATAAACACATTTTGGAGAGAAATTTGCACACTTGGTTGTATTATATTACAATATAAAAAAGGGGGGAAGGGGGTATAAATAAATAAAACCAAACACAGTCTTTAACTAATGAGTCATCAAAATGGAGATGCCAAAAATAATTTGATATGACCACATGTATCCTATATTTATAACACCATCAAAGTAAACACCGCATACTAGTTTTTTCTGAATAATCTTCACTGCCAGTATCTGCTAAACTGCAAAATTTTAGCAATCAACTTTGCAGCAGGGAAACCAAACCCTTATCTTCTGCCATCGGTCTTTTCTCAATTGACTTTTATCAGCTTCCAACATTCTCTCGGGACTTCCATTCCATTCTGCAGGTAATCTGTAAATCATGCACAGTTAGGCCTAAATAGTTATAACCATAGATAGCTTGTGTAATGCCAAAGAGAGACAGAACTTATAGTATAAGAAACTTACATGGGAAAAGCAAATGAATGAGTACTGCTTATGCTATCATTAGAGTGATGAGAGGCACTGCTAGATGTTGTTGCAGGAGCAGCATATGGTGTTCGACCTACAGCACAGGAACAGGAACAAGTTTCTTGAGGATCATTTTCTTGTCTTTTGCCCGAACCAGATGGACTGTGTGAGTTTGCCATCTTAGATCTACACATGATTGTGTCAGCAATTTGAACACAATCTGAACAACTTGGAAACTCCACTTTGCTGCCAATTGTACCCAAAAATGAATTTATTTGCCAATTCTTGAAAGATCTTGAAAATTCTGCTTCCTTTGTTAATGCCTAGGGATTGTAAAAGACAAAATGGTTCAGCAAATTCAGAGATAGCATTTTCATTCAAAGATGACAATTAAAGCTATATTTGATTTTCCATTTGAGATGCCCCAAACTCAGTTTGAAGAATAAAGTTGGTGACATGCGTTATTCTTTATAGTACGTTTGCACATTAAAAATTGTTAGGAAAATCAGTTTTATAGAAGCAAGACTTGGGTTACTTTTGCAAATTTAAGTTTAACCCAAACTTTAAGTTTGAAAACTTTATTTCAAACATTCACTAACTTGTCTTTAATATTTAATGGAAGAAATCAAGTTCAATTTTGTAAGTGTGTAAAATTTCATTGAGTTAATAATTACAAATGAGATTAGTCTCTAATTCAATAAAATAAAAAATATTCGTGATCTTTAACCTAGGACCCAAATAATCACCATATTTACTGAATTTGCAGTTAATGTCAAAGAGATTAGACGTTTGAGTTGAGTGAAGTATGGAATAAGTACAATGACAAATAATATTTGCAATTGATTCATCTTAAATCTCAATCATCAAAACAAATACAATTAATACTTTTTCCCACACGCTTAACCTCCAAAACTTATAAGAAATACTGGGGTCCATCCCAAAAACCTAACAGTAAAATGTAACATCATATCGATATAACTTTTGGAATTAGTTTCTAATCCACTACAGTTGTTCTAGGTTCACACTCTAACTAACATTTAAGAATAAGATTACTTTCATTATAGCATGGTTACAGTATTAAACATGTACATTCATGCGCCATACTTTCCAGAGCCAGAAGAAAAATAAACCTAGCTAGTTTACACACTGAGTCCTAAATTGTAGCTACAAATGTGACAAATCAGCTCAGAAATAAAGCATGTCCCTTTCAAGAGACAATTGTATTATCAGGATTCAGTTCAGTAGCTAAAACTCAATTTAATCATTGAAACAAATAGTGAGTTTGGTGATTATCATAATAAACAATAACAATGTTATCCTCAAAGGAAAAAATAATAATGTTATGGGGTACGAATGACTTTTCACAAAGGGTTATGAAAGACTTTTTAATCTATCAAGAGAGAGACAAAAGTTGTTCAAAGAAATTAAAAAAAAGAAGCTAAAACTTAATTTAATCATTGAAACAAATAGTGAGTTTGGTGATTATCATAACAAACAATAACAATGTTATCTTCAAAGAAAAAAAAAATAACAATGTTATGTGGTATGAATCAAAGGTATCAAACTTGAGAGTTTATGTAGACTCGTGAGAGTTCTATAAATTCGACTTGTGGACTCAACTCATAAACTCATAAGAGTCCACTTCATATAAAAATAATAACAAAATATCTATAAATAACATATCAATTAAATATTTCAATAATATAATAAAACAAAATAGTAAATCATAAATTTCACCATACTTAAATAACCAAGTCTAGTAAAACATCACTACTAGATAATAACTTGCAGATGTTATAATAGTGATAAATCATTCTCATTGAGGATTTGATGTTATTAGAGAACAAGAGTTTGATGTTATTAAAGGTGAGAATTTTTGTATTTGAAAATAACACACTAAAGGAAGATATGTTAAACACTAAACAGACAAAAAATAATCCAAAATGACTTATCTTTTGGTTTAATTTTTTTAACTTGCTGACTTGTTGACTTGATAGTAAACTTGAAAGTCTACCAATTTTACTTAAAATTTATAGAGTTTACCCAGAGTTTCCTAAAAAAAGAATTTACTCAAGAGTCAACTTTCAGATGGTAAGTGAACTCGTAAACTTTTAAGAATTAACAAGTTAATTCGAGAGTTTGATAATTATGTTACGAGAGTCTACTAAAATGACTTTTCAAAAAAGTGTTATGAAAGACTTTTTATTTTAATCTATCAAGAGAGAGAGACAAAAGTAGTTCAAAGAAATTGAAAAAAAGAAGCTCTTTTAAAGGAGAAATTTCACTTTCTTGTGTTTGACCAAATTAATAAGCATTTCCCATCAAATAATTGGCTGTCATGTTATGATTCAAGGGTGGTCCAAACTTTAACGAATTTTCTAAAAATGCTTTTTCATGAGTCCTTCTCTATTATTCTCCAAAATTTCAAACTGACCATGACAAAATATAGAGTATAGGCTTGAGTAGCCAGTAAACCACACACGTTTCTAAATAAGTAAATGACAACTGACAGGATCAAAAGTTCAAAATCAAACAGAAGATAACATATGAACAGAGAAAAAACAAAAAGACTTTCTCATTAATTTTACTTTTCTTTCTCATAAAAGCAAAGCAGAGTTTCTGTTCTGTCGATTTTTCATTTTTCTTATAACTGGCAAGGACACGCATAAAGCTAATCTATCCATTTTCTAGTAGTGTAAGTGGAGGTGGTGCTGCATCTAGTTTTTTATGTCCTTTAGTAGTTCAGTAACAGTGTGTAGATGGCAGGAGGTAACTCCCTATATGGGTATTAAGTCTTGTTTCAATCTTTTTATCAATCATACAATCAAGCATATTAAACAAAAGAGAAGATATACACCGATGTAGGTGGTTTAACCAACCATGCTAAAAGAGAAGACAAGACTCCACGGTATATTTTATATTGCTTAGAATATAAGTATTATAGTCTTAGTGACAATATTCTAAAAACAATTAACTCTTTGTCCAAAGTGGTATACAGGCATGAGATTAAAGTGTCTCACCTCTCTAAGGGTCTCTGGTGTTGTCTTCTTTGTGAGGTGGTCAATTGAAATCTTGTATCCTGAATCCACTTCACCATCCATCACTAAACCTCTTGAATCATAAAATTCCATTGCATCCTTAAGGGTAAGAGGTTTAGAGGCATACTCTGGCCCATTTGAATTGATTGACATTGCTTCCATAGTTCTTAGATTTGAATCTCTTCTGCTTGTCATGTCATTCTCAAAGTGACGTGACATTATATCATGATCTAATGCGCAATCTTCTGACATACACTTGCCTTCTGGTGACACTCCCTTACCAATGCAATTGTCCTTGACAAACTGCTGATGGTCCTCTTGAATAAAAACAACAAGCTCTGGTATATCATAGTCCATGACATTCATTCCTGCAGAAAAGTTCTTTCCTTTGCTATACCCTGACAAGTCCCCTGAAGCATTAGTAAAATGCCCTACATTGAACAACCTCTTTATTGGAATCTCCCTTGTCCTAAAAGTATTATTAGAATTACCCTCCAGTCTGTCCCTTACAATTTTCTTGTGTTCTTGACTTCTTTGATCTTCACAATGAAATAAATGTGCATGTTTCATGCTGCGTCCTCTTGAATTTTTCATCTTGCCAAAATTATCGCATTGTCACTACACTGCAAAATCTGGTGGTGAGGTTTGCAGGATAGAATTTGATAGGAAAATAGTGGTTCACAGTTCACACAGCAAGTAGAAATATGCAACCCAACACAACATATGAAGGTTTTAAACTGTGGTCACGGTAACAATTGCAGTTTGTCAAAATTCTTGACATAGCAGAAAATTAAAGGAAATTACAGCTGATGCAGTCAAAATCGCAGTCACAAACCATTTTTTAAAACCTTCATATAGTTAAACATGTTGGCAATCTATTGATTAGGAATTTATATACCAAGAACATACAAATGTGAAAGCACTCTTGAATAAAACTAATTAGATTAACATTATACTGTAAAATAATATAAATATTTGGGTGTAATGCAACCTATAACTATTTTCTCTTTGTTGATGTCAAATACATACAAAGAATTAATGTAGACATTTACAGATGAGAGGACTGAAGAAAATTACTTCATTTACACTAGACCCTATACGTTAGTTTGGTATTCCTTTAAAACGGCAGGTGGAGAATTTAGGAATGAATTTATAAGAAAATTATTTCAAAAAAATAATTTCTAATTTTTTTTCGCTGGAAATTTCTAATTTTTTTTAACAATAATTTCAAGGGGATACCAACTGTAGGGGAAAATGACTACGTACCCTTGTAATTGTCAAATTCAAGGGGCCAAAGGATTGACAATCACTTTCAGTTTTCAGGGAAATCATTATTGCTGCAAACCGATAAATTACTTTGATTTCCTATGTTTATCTTGTTTCAAACTGATGAAATCAATATATGAAGGAAAGGGAAATAAATTTGAGCAAAGAAAAGTAAAAACAACACATGAAAGAATCCTATCTGTGCAATACACTATTTGAATACAGATAATAAAAGGATAATGATGGGTAGAATACTTAGTTTCCAAACAGAATGATCGATAGAATCTTCTAGGGAATGGGAGCCTGTAACGTAAACCACGATAAACATAGATAGCCTAAATTTGCGGGGTATAAAATAAGAAATAAAAAAAATCCCAGAAATCATATCACTGATGAAAGGATACTTTAGCCATGGCACAAATGCAGACATCTAAAGCTACATCTTTAGTCATGTTCCCCCCCTTCCAAGAGTGATATAATTATCTCAATAGATTTACAAATTTACAAATTAGAATCAAGAATCAAAATTGTGTTCTTTAACATTCTGAAAAGAAATAACTCATGATGAACAAACCCAAAGAAATATTTATGCAAATTGATAAAACAAAACACGAAGCAAGCAACAAAAAAGTCATAATCAGAGTGATATGAATCCAATTCCAATTACCAATATGTGATGTCTCCGAAACAAACTCAAAAGTCAAAACTTTCTCCACAGCATCGTCTCATGCTTGGTTTATGCCTTATGGATCATTTGCAACTCCAGTTACTAAGCCGCTGGAAAGAAAACGCAGAGTTATGGCCACACTGGTTTCGATAGAAACGGTTAGTAGAAAATAAAAATAAAAAAGTGGAAAACAATAAATGGACGGTTCAGAATAATTAATATCCGTAAAAAAAATACCAAACAGCCAGATTTCACAACAAACAACACAGATATTGCTTGTATATCCTCTAACATGATTCATACATGGCATGCATTTCGTGGTTTCTTATGGTTCTTCTGTCCATTCCTCTGTGACATGCTCTTGCTGTTTGGTGACCAAGAAATTCGCATGATAACAAGATAAAGTAGAATGAAACTTTTGTGAGTTTTGAATATATGATTTTTTTAGTGGGGTGTGTATTTTTCTTGAACGGTGATGCAACTCAATAATGATGGCTATTCATTTCAGCGAGTAAATATGTAGGTGCATGTATAAGTAAAATTTTTAATTTTGAATTTTTGTTGAGGCATTAATTAAATTTCCATAAAAAATTGTTGCCCAAGGGGAAGTTTCATTCAATGGGTTCTCTGGCCTTCCTTCCGACCTGTGTCATCATCCATGCTTATGGTTATCATGTTTTTTTATTTGAGAAGAAACACAAAATAGTCTTTCATCTTGAATTGGCACCTAATACATATTTCTTCAACTTTTAATTCCATATTTAATTAGAGGAGATTTTCCAACCTTATAATATATTTTTTTAAAACTCAGAATAAATATAGTTAGATAATTTAATTACATAAAAATAGTTTAATGACGATACATTAATAACAGATCATCGTTGGTATAATTTTTAAAGTAGTTATTATATAACTCAATAAATTTATCAAGCATGGTCATTTGTGATCATATGTTAGTGTAAAATTATTTATTTTATATTTATTATATTACATGTTTTCTCATAAATAAGAATAAGAATTTAATTTTCTTTTATCAAATATATATATTTCTTTTGAAATTAATTACAATAAGCAAATATGCATATTTAATATTTTTAATTTGTCCTTAAATCACTAATTACAAAAAAACATGTATTTCAACATGAGAACATCAAGTTTATTAGTTATCTTTTAAGGAAGATTGAATATTAGTTATGAAAAGGATATTATAAACAAGCATATTAGAAATATTAATTAATGGACAATTATGACATTTCAAAGTGTCTTCTAGGATATTAGTTTCTATATTTTATCTTTATTTCATGAGATTCTTCTATACAGTGAGATCTATAGTTACTCTTTACCCATTAAGCTAGACCCTCTTTAAATCTATTCCATGGTATTATATATCATTAAAACCAATTTAAAACAAGAATTATTACACCCCCAGAATCTTTGTCGTTAGGGTTATTGTGTGCTAATAGTCCATTGATGAGTGCTCTATAGATTTCGCCATGATCTCCTACAAGCAATCTCACTTGACACTCCTATAGATGATTTCATCAAATGTTGCTACAAATAAATACACCACGCATAGAGGGATATCAAAATCATTAAAAGCTATATATACTGTTAAACTTTCTCACAACCACATAAAGCTTAATTATAAGCTTAATATCTCATTAGTTGAGTGTCTAACATTTTCTCATACCGTGGGAAAGGACTACAAATTAAAATTGATTAAAATCAATGTAATGCTAGTAGAATTGACAAGTGACTTGTTCTACCCATATGAACCTTGTTAATTAATGTAGCTCCATGTAGAGCTTGTAGCACTATTACAAAATACACTTTCAACATTCTACATCGGTTCTAAAATTGATGTTGAATGTATCAATGTTAACATCGGTTTTGGAGAATCGATGTTAACATGTATATGACAACATCGGTTCTCTAAATACCCGATGTTAAACACAATGAACAACAACAAAAAAAGTGTACGCATGATGAACGTTGACATCAATTTTTCAGTAAAATCGATGTTAATGTAATACATTAACATCGGTTTCTTACGATAACCGATGTTAATATATTTCATTAACATCGATTTTGCTAGAAAACCGATGTCAACGTTGATGATGCATACACTTATTTGGTGTAGTTCTTTGTGTGTAACATCGGTTATGTGTACATAACCGATGTTAATATTCAAATGTTCACATCGGTTATTTATAACTAACCGATGTTAATGTACAAGAGTTGACATCGGTTATCTACAGATAACCGATGTTAAAATACAAACGCTGGCATCGGTTATACACAAATAACCGATGTTAATATACAAACGTTAACATCGGTTTTCTATTACAACCAATGTTAAGGTTCATATCGACATCGGTTTTTGTATATAATCGATGTTGTTTATGATATTAATATCGGTTTTTGTTAATAACCGATGTTGTTTTCAAGTATTTTTTTTATATATACTTTCTGTTTTTACAGTAAACCCAAAATTGTACCTGTCAAATGTAATTTCAGGAGGCCTAATTCACAGCAAATAAATATTTTATTATGCTTTCAAGCAGTTTTAATGATAATAAACATCAAATAATTGATTTATCATAAAGAACAACCATCAAATGAATTCAATGTTCATGTTACATAGAAAATGTAAAAAATGTTAAACCAAAGTAAACTAAAGCTAAAGATAATGTCCCTAAATCCTAGGGTTGATCTCTAACTCGGATATAAAATTGTGCCCACTGAATCCGCAATGCTTTTAATCTCTCTGGCTCCAATGGTCTAGGATCGTTAAAATACTGCATGATGAAATAAATCATAATAAGTTAATAATGTAATACAAATTATAAATAAATCGATTTTGTTTGAAATAAACTTACCGCTTCCCAATTATTCCTAAAAGTTCCTAAAATGATGGTGGACATCCAATGCATCACATAGTAGCCGCACTCAGTACTTCCTTTTTGTCTATTACACTAAATACATAATGAAATTTGGATATTAATTAAACAACTAGTGTACAGACACATAAAGAAATATATATAAGTGGAAGTTTTATGTAAATGACGTACCTTGACGACAATCCACCTAGCATAAGCCTTTGATTTAGGCTGTGGAGCATCATCAAGACCCTTGATAACACTGTTCCATATGAGTAACAATTAAAAACTAGTGTTGTACGTTGAGGTATTACAATGTAAATGTATTGAAAAGAACACTAACCTATTAATAATCCCCTTAAGGTAGTTGTCTGGCCTGTTATGCAATGAACAAAACCAGACAACTAGGTGTTCCTTGGGCAGGATGACCACCATCTGCCAGTGTCCGCTGCAGTGGAACCTAAAATGGGTTAGTACATTAGTAAACATTAATTAAATTTAGTTATTTTGTGACTTACCCATTTAGGTAGGCTCCAAGATAGACATCGCGTTGTGAACTCTGCATCCAACTCTTTATGTAACTTTCAGACTCAAACTGCGATTGCCTAGACCTTTGAATGGACTGTGGCTCGAGGAATCCATAGATATCAAAATTCCCCACTCGCATACATGTTTCAGTGAGATGCCTGTTTATGTTAAGTCAAAGTTAAATATTTATGAATTGAAAGCCATAACTTAGGTAATTAAAAGCCTTTTATATAAAGACTTATAGAATCGACAATTGGAACACTGATATGCTGAGACATTGACCACCGTGTGCGATTTCGGAGAGGTCTTCGTGCTTTATGTAGAGGGGGAAATCTGGATTAACGACCCCGAACACGGTGGCATCCCATCTAACCTGATAAGGCCTCAAGAAAAGCTCTGGGATGGTCAATGTCATCAGATAAAGCGGATCATCGACCTCCGGATCGAGCTTCGGAGGTGGTTTTGCCGGAGACACAGCTACCTGTTCATGAAACAAAGTTAAATAGCCTAATTTGAGGCACGCTTAATGAATTAATTTAAAAAGAAGGAACATATAGTAAAGACAATAAGTACCTGTTGTGATAAAGACTTGACCAGATGTGTCAGCGAAGCAAGGAAGGTGTGAAGTGTCTGCCCCACTAAGGAAACCTCATCAGTGGGTACATGAACTGGAGCATCTGCATCTGTAACCTCCTCCACACTCATCTTTACTTGGCCAGGCAATAAAGGAGTGTCATGAACAACAGTGGATCCCTCATAAACTCTGCCCATGGCAACCAGGCGGACAGGATCTGCTTCTATGTACAAGCCGCACTTGTCAGAGTCACCCGTCTCAGGATCATTTCTTGAGGGATCAACACAACTCCCCTTTGTGCTCACTCGAGGACCGGAGGGACCAACCAGAGGCTCAGGAGGCACTGCAAGTCCCTGAGATTGCATCTGTGACTGAAGCTGGTTGAAGGATGCCATGACCTGCCTCATCACTTTCTCTGTGATGGACTCCTCTAGCTGGTCCCTGATCTGCTGGGTCAGCTGCTGTAATTCGTCAAGAGGTAGGGAGGAAGCGCTGCGGGACGTCCGTGGAGCTGATCCAAAGTATTGCTTGATGGTGACACCGGCTCCAACAGCACGGACACGTCCAGGGTGCTCTAGACGTCCAATAGTAGCGGCGAGAACATCCTGACGTCCATGGGGGACGAACGATCCCTGTGTGGCTTGCTCCTCAAACGAATCCTGCACAGAAAACACACAGTGGTACATGGCATTCTCAAAATATTGAAACATAATTGTAATGGTTAGTTGAAAATGACTTACAATCTTTTCAGCGATTTCCTTTGCGGCCTCAGTCGTCATCTCCCCTGTCTTCTTCGTGCGGACCATCTTCCACTTCACGTGGCGTCTAACCAGGGATGGAGGGTTGATGACGCCATCAACACTTCTTGATTCTGCAGCTTCCTCCAGCTTCTTCTTCGTCTTCTCAGCCAGGAGCTTCTGCTCCAAATAATCATAACCCTCACGAGACAAAACATGGGGGGGCAGTATTCTGCTTCTGGATGGCCTGTGCCTTCATGCGCACATCCTGAAAAAATTAAACAATAATGTTTGGAATGTGTAGAATGAAGTATAACAACATCATGTTTAATATGAAAAACAACTTAAATGGCAAGGAACATACCTCCCAAGAAGGGTCTCTACGAGTTTGGCTAAACTGGGCCCACTTTTCCTTGCTGATGCCGTATTTCTCACAGACAGTGTCCTCGACACCGTCCTGATCGGCTGCAAGGGCCCATTTCCTCGTGAGGTTTGATTTAAACTGCCTCCATCTCTCCCCGACGGTCTGTAGTAACTTCCTTTTCGTCCTACTGTCAGAAGCCTCTAGGATATCAAATTCCTCCTAACAACATCAAATAAAGTTTATTTGTTACAATAATGTATTTTTTGGCTATTAATTAAACAAAATCAAATAAGAAAAGAGAAATACCTGAATATCCTCCCAAATTAGGTCCTTTTGAGCAGTAGGGACATCCTTCCAGTTCTCTTAGGTGATGTCCACCTTTTCACGAGCCACAATCCCCAAATATGTTCTTAATTTCTTCCTGTGGGGACCGTCGACATTCCCGGTAGCAGGATAACATGCACCACTGGTCTCTCAGCACCAGGTGGTCTAGTGGACAACGATCGTAGACGTGAGGCTTTGCGTGTCCGCTTCACGGCAGACGGCAAAGCCGATGCGTCCGAAGTAGGAGGAGGAGGAGGAGGAGAAGGAGGAGAAGGAGGAGGAGAAGGAGGAGGAGGAGGAGGAGGAGTGGAGGCAGGTGGAGAACCCATGATCTTTTATACAATAACATACAAAATAAGATTAATGAAAAGAGGATCAGTCATAAGTTTTTTTTTGGAAGGCAAAAGTATAATATTATTAAACAAAACCCCACTACAGAAGGAGACAAGACAAATTAACCAAAGGACTCCGAAAGATTGGTAGTTGTGCTTTTTAATTGTAATTTGGGGCAACCATGTTATAAAAAGTCTATTACATGTAATCAACAGTCAATGTATGCTTGATGGAATATAAATACTATATCTTCAGAAATACACATGTACATGACATCCTTAGGACTTCATCCATGTTTTCTTTGATATTGATTTTCTTTTTTGCAGAAAATAAAGAGGGAAATGAGCAACAATTTGAAGGTTGCACATTAAGGAACTAAAGAATTCAAAATAGCTAGTAATAAGAAAGATTTGTTTTTGGGATTTTCTGAGCACCAAGAGCGGCTACACAAGAAGCTTGCACTTGAGGAGGGAAGGATATTTGCAGCTAATGAACAACTTTCTTAACTATTTGTCCTTCAGATTTTACTGTTTCTTTTTGCTAATATATAAATATAAATAGTATAAGGCTATGGCTTATGGATATGGTCTTTTTTACCCCTAACAATCTTAGAAGTAAATATAGACCATGCTCTTGGTGCTAAGAAAATCCCAAAAACAAATCCCTCTTATTAGGCAGCGTGTTGTCCTCTGGAAGTAGATTGTGCACTACCTCAAGCAGTAAGGTGAAACTTTTGTCACTCCACCCATACCTGGCCTTCACATTAACCAGACTTAACACCACAGACAACAGGGTTAAGGAATTCTTGCACCCCGTATACCAAAGGCTTCTTTGAATCACTCTGCAATCCTTCATACACAGGGGCGTGTGCTTCTTGAAAACACTCTTGTCCAAGGTCACGAATCATGTCCTCCAAGCGATCTCCCATTTCTACATCAAACGGTTCAGATTGGGACCCACTCTGCATGTTAGTCACTTCACCATGCCATATCCACGTCGTGTAATTCTTCTTCATCCCATCACACAATAGATGGTCCCGTATGTCGTCAAGTAGTTTTCGTCTTCCATTCAAACAGTTGATGCAAGGACAATAATATTTTCCTTCTTCATTCGGTCGACCTCTTTCTAAAGCAAATTGCAAAAACTGCTCGATGTCATCCTCATATTCTGGGCTCATGCGACTTTGATTGATCCAACTTCGATCCATCTAAGCAAATCCATGCATGCAAATCTCACTTTTTTTATTTATAGGTGTGGCCCTATCCCAATTAGGAAGACTGTCTTTTATGTTAGCCTCAAACGTCATGGTTAGCATTATTTTGAACAATTTGAGTAAATTTCGGCAGCATTTCGCATTGGTCTCCAAGTACACGACATGACATCGGTGAAACGAATTTCACGATAATCAAGTATGCACTCAGAGAACAACTTGAAATGCATTCAACCGAAATTTCATCAAATTAATCAAAATAATAATAACCTGACCGAATGAGTCTAACATAAAAATACCAGTATCCCCAAACTGTCCAAACAGACAATTCAAGACTAAATACAATGACTAATGCAAACTATCCGCAAGAATCATTGCATTCAGTCTCAAACGGGAATCTACAGTTCACTCAGCATGAACAACAATTATTTATATAGCAAATTACATTCAGCACGTATAACAACATTCATGACATACAAGAACATTCATGACGTACAACAACATACAAGGACATCAACAGTTGTGTGTGTGTGTGTGTGTTTTGTGTTTGTCTCTTTATGTGTGTGTGTGTGTGTGTGTGTGTGTGTGTTTGTCTCTTTATGTGTGTGTGTGTGTGTCTGTCTATCTATGTGTGTGAGCGTGTTTGTGTATGTGTGTGTCTGTGACTCAGTGTGTGTGTCTGTGGGTCAGTGTGTTTGTCTGTCTCTTTATGTGTGTGTGACTCTGTGTGTGTGTGTGTGTTTGTGTTTGTCTCTTTATCTGTGTGTGTGTGTCTGTTTGTCTCTTTATGTGTGTGTGTGTGTCTGTCTATCTATGTGTGTGTGTGTGTGTGTCTGTCTGTCTGTCTATGTGTGTGAGTGTGTTTGTGTATGTGTGTGTCTATGACTCAGTGTGTTTGTGTATGTGTGTGTCTATGACTCAGTGTGTGTGTCTTTGTGTGTGGGTCTCTGTGTGTGTCTGTGGCTCAGTGTGTTTGTGTATTTGTCTGTCTCTTTATGTGTGTGTGTGACTCTCTCTCTGTGTGTGTGTGTATCTTTATGTGTGTGTGTGTTTGTGTTTGTGTTTGTGTCTGCGTGTGTTTGTCTCTATGTGTGTGTGTTTGTGTATCTGTGTGTGTCTCATTGCAGGGTAGCAAAGGATCATTAAATTGTAAACATCATCAGCCACATGATGAGGGAAGCAGTATCAAATCAATGCTTTACAAGCTTTTTGGTGGGGAGCAATAAGGTGCCTGTGGATGTTCTTCAATACGCTGACGATACGTCCTATTTTTGAGGAGCTGTGGCAGCTGAAGATTCCAACCAAATATGCAGTATTTGCATGAAGGCTTCTTAGAGATAGACTACCCACTAGAATAAACTTACACAGGAGACAAATAGATATATTGGATAGGCACTGCCCATTTTGTAGCAGAGAGGAAGAGGAAGCAGGACATTTGTTTTTCCACTGCAATAGAATCATCCCTATTTGGTGGGAATCATTATCCTGGGTGAACAAATCTGCAGCTTTTCCAAAAGATCCAAGACAACATTTTCTACAGCATGGAGATATATTGAATGAGGGGAGAAGGGCTACTAGGTGGAAATGCTGGTGGGTGGCAGTGACCCGGACCATTTGGCAGCAACGAAATAAGATAGTATTCTCCAATGAAACATTTGACAACAACAAATTGATTGGCAAAACATCTTTCTTGTTGTGGACTTGGCTGAGGCATTTGGAGAAGGATTTATTTTGTCATTTTAACCAATGGTCTAGTAATCTTAGAGAAGGGATAGTGTAATAGCTCAGAATAGAACTTTTGATTAGCAGCTTTTCATTAATATGGTCTATGGCCTGGCTGTGGTTCCTTTTTAGACTCCATTCAGTCTAATCTCGAACCACTAGCTTGGACAACAAAAATTGTATTTCAGTACCTCTGGTACTCAATTATCTATATATATACTTATCTTTGCTGATAAAAAAAAGAAACATGTATAACATATACCACTTAAGGGGTGTTTCTGTGTGTGTGGCTGTGTGTGTATGTGGGTGTGGGTGTGTTTCTCTGTGTGTTTCTGTGTGTGTGGCTGTGTGTATGTGTGTGTGTGTGTGTGTGCATGCGTGTGTATGTGAGTGTAGGTGTGTGTGTGTTTCTGTGTGTGTGACTGTGTATGTGTGCGTCTGTGTGTGTGTGTGTGTGTGTGTGTGTGTGTGTGTGTGTGTGTGTGTGTGTGTGTGTGTGTGGTTGTGTGTGTCTATGCCGGTGTGTGTGTGTGGCTGTGTGTGTGTGTGTGTGTGTTTGTGTGTCTGTGGCTGCGTGTGTCTGTGTCTGTGTGTGTGTGGGTCTGTGGCTGTGTGTGTGGTTGTGTATGTGTATGTAGGTGGGTGTGTGTGTGTGTGCCTGTGTGTGTGTGTCAACAACACAAGCTGGATTTCAAAGATAGCTTTAGGGGAGGAGTACTATTGACAAATACTCAATTGATCTTAGATAAGTTAGTCAAACAAATACAACAATTTATCTACCAAACAAATACAGCAGTATATGTGTATATAAATGCTACGACAAATGTCAAAACAGTAGTCTATCATAATACATATAAAGATAGTAGACCGTACAAACGTACCTGGAGTTGCTATAATCAAAGAGCTTCCACAGTAACGCCAATTAGCAATAGTAAATGATAAGCCTAAAAAAAACCATACAGAAATTAGCCACAGTGTATTTAAAGCCTTTTAAAGCCTATTATCTACATTTCAATTAAAATACAACATGCATAATCAACTTAAACCAGCAGAAAAAGAAAATTTCACTGCAACAATAAACAAATTCTGGCCAGTAAAACCCAAATCTGTAAACAAAAAAACTTGAATTTGAACAAAACAATCTGGCCCGCATTCTGTAAGATATTTTCCCTCATTCTTCCCTCCAAATCATTGTAGGGTTAAAAACATATTTGCAGCTTGGTGCTTTTAATTTTTCTATTGGTATGTATGATGTAAGGAGTGGATCCTCTCATGTTAATTTTCACATTCAGTAGCAAGGATAACATGAATGGGAATGGTTAGGTGATCAAACAAGGAATTATTCCACACGCAGCGCCTACAATCTGGTTTTGGAAGCTTCTACCGGTGGTCAACAAGAGGAATGGTGTAAGGAATTATGGAAGATTAAAATTTCTAGCAAAATAATAGTTTTTGCTTGGCGGCTAATAAAGGACAGACACCCAGCTATTGGCAGAGGCTATCCTTACTGAAGAATCAATCCCAAGTTCAGTGTTGGTGCCTTGTAGGGGATTTCAATTGCATTAGACACCCAGCTGAAAGAATGGGAAGCAATGTCTGTCTTCCAGACACTAACCTTATAGCAGAATTCAATGGGAAGCAATCTTTGTCTTCCAGACACTAACCTTGAAATGCAAACTTCAGAAAATTAAACAAAGGTTAAAAATCTGGAGCAAAGAAAATTGTGGAGATCTGGGCAACAAGGTGAAGTTAATCTAGCATAAGCTCAATGACTTGGAGAATTCCCTCACAGCTCAACCTATTGATCAGCAGGTCCAAGAGCTCAAGAAAGCCCAATCTGACCTATGGGAGCAATTTATTCTTGATGAATCAATGCTGCGACAGAAATCCAGGTGTAAGTGGCTTAAAGAGGGAGATAGTAACACTGCCTACTTCCACAAAATCATCAATTCCAGTAGAAGGAGGAATGCTTTGAGGGGGATGCAAATTAATGGAAGTTGGGTAGATAATCCTGCTGTCATTAAGGATGCAATTCTTCAGCATTTTAAAGGCAGGTTTGTTGAACCATGCTTGCACAGACCCAACTTAGATGGGGTCTCTTTTAATGCTTTGTCTTCAATCTAGAGTGAGATGCTGGTGGAACCCTTTAAAGAGGATGAGATAACTAGTGCAGTGTGGGCTTGTGGTAGTGACAAAAGCCAAGGGCCTCATGGGCTAAATTTCAGTTTCATTAAGCATTCCTGGAGGGAACTGAAACCTGAGTTCCTTAGGTTCTTTTCAGAATTCCATGTGAATGTAGTCTTCCCCAAGGGCCTCAACCCATCATTCATTGCTCTCATCCCCAAGATCAAGGACCCTCAACTTATTAGTGACTTCAGACCAATATCCCTAATAGGCTGTGTCTACAAAGTTATTGCAAAAGTACTATCAAATAGGCTTTGAGGTAGTTAGGAGGGTGAAAGGCATGAATTTTTAATTGCTGGTAGGGAGATGGGTTAAGGAAAATATGAATATGTTCATTGTAAATGTCTATGCCCCGTGTGATATTGCTGGGAAGAGAGATTTATGGGAACAATTGAAGCAGCTAAATCCTTCTAGTCCTGAGGGTGCATGGTGTTTCCTTGGGGATTTCAATAGTATTAGAAGCATGGAAGAAAGAGTAGGTTCCTCTCAAAGGACTGTGGGTGCTTATGACAGTGCTGGGTTCAATGAGTGGATATCAGACATGGAGCTTAAGGAAATCAAAAGCTTTGGCAGCAGATTTACTTGGTGTAGGTCAAATGGTTCTGTGAGGAGTATTGTCTTATAGCAGATGTCTTCTACTTTCTTGATCTTCGTAGAAGAGAAGAAATGTTTCTCTGTGCGTTTGGTGGAAGCATAAAGAATTTTCATGTCATTTTTATATTTTGAGGTGCAGGCTAGGTGTCGTTGGGACTTCATTGGTAGTGATCGAAGCTCAGAATCCTCTTCTTGGAGAAAACACATGTGGTTCCTTGTTAAAAAGCTTCAGAAATATGGGATGAGGTTGGTGAGAGCGACGAGCAACGAGACAAGACGCTTCTTCAATTAGAGCAGGAGTGCTTGGATGTGTACAAGAGAAAGGTTGAGCAGGCTGCCAAGTCAAGGGCGCAACTACTTCAAGCTGTGTCTGATGCTAAGCTTGAGCTTTCCACTCTTTTATCAGCACTTGGAGAAAAGAGCTTTGCTGGAATTTCTGAGAATACTTATGGAACTATCAAAAAACAGCTTCCAGCTATAGCACCAGTACTTGAACAGTTATGGCAACAAAAGGAAGAAAGAATTAAGGAGTTCTCAGATGTACAGTCACAGATCCAACAAATATGTGGAGAGATAGCTGGAAACTTGAACCTTAATGATGTTTCACCTGCAGTTGATGAGTCTGACCTGTCCCTGAAGAAGTTAGATGAATATCAATCTGAGCTCCAAGAACTTCAAAAGGAAAAGGGTGCCAAAATCAGTAACGGATAAATTCTTAAAGCTGCAGCGGAGTTTCTTATGGGGAGGAGGACTAGATCACAGAAGGATTGCATGGATTAAATGGAAATCGGTATGTATACCAAAAGAAAAGGGTGGATTGGGCATCAAGGATATTGAAACATTCAACCTCGCACTACTTGGAAATTGGAAGTTGCAATTAATGCAAGGAAATGGTGAGCTGTGAACCAGAGTTTTGAACTCGAAATATGGTGGATCGAGGAACCTTGAAGAAACAGGAAACTCAGCAAAGCAATCTGTTTGGTGGAGGGATCTAAAACATGCTTTTAACCAATCACAACAGGGATTGGTTATTCAAAATAACATGAGGTGGAAGGTGGGGGATGGAGAGAAAATTAGATTTTGGAAAGATAAGTGGATTAATCAACAGGAATCACTAGCAGAAAGGTACCCCAGGCTGTTTATCATATCCTCACAGCAGAATCACACCATTAGGCAGATGGGAATTCACAATGACAAGGGCTGGGAATGGAAATTTTCATGGAGAAAACTGCTTTTTGACAATGAAATTGATACAACCATCAATTTTCTTAGGGAGATAAAAGGACACAACATACAGCAACAACAAACTGACAGTTGGGAGTGGACAGGAGATTCATCAGGGAATTACTCAACTCGCAGCGCTTACAATCTCATATGGGAGGAAATTGCTGGTGGTCAGAAGGAGGATTGGAGTATGGAACTATGGAAGACAAAGATACCTAGCAAAATTGCGGTATTCGCTTGGAGATTATGCAGGGGCAGATTGCCCACAAAGGAGAATCTGCGTAAAAGGCACATGCAGATCAACAACATGCTTTGCCCTATCTGCAGTGGAGCTATGGAAGATGAATCTCACCTATTTCTTCATTGCATTAAAATCCAACCAATTTGGTGGGAATCGATGTGATGGATGAATATCAAAGGTGCTTTTCCTTTCAGCCCGAAACAGCATTTCATGCAGCACATCTCTATTCAGATCGAAGGATTAAGGGCTAAGCGATGGAGATATTGGTGGTTGGCAGTAACATGGTCTATATGGAAGCTTAGAAACAAAATTCGGTTTGCAAATGCAGAATTTGATACTAATCGGCTTTTTGAAGATGCTATCTTTATAGTTTGGACTTGGCTTAGACAATTTGCGAAGGACTTCACAGTCCACTATAATCAGTAGTCAAGTAATATTAGACAAGGTTTTTTTGTTTTTGTAGAGGGAGTACACATACTTCAACAATACTTGTACACCACACAAGTAGACCTATTAGACTACTTATGTACTACACATAATAGTCCGTACCTTTGTAATTAGTACCTCTGGTACTTTATCTCAATATAATATATTTATTTTTGCTGATAAAAAAAATGGTTCTGTGAGGAGCAGACTTGACAGATGTTTGGTATCTGATCAGTGGCTAGATAAATGGCCTCATTCATCTCAACATGTGCTTCATAGGGATTATTCTGATCATTGTCCAATCCTCTTGAAAACTGATATGGTGGATTGGGGTCCTAGGCCATTTAGGGTAATGGATTGCTGGCTTAAAAACAATCAATATCAAGCATTGGTTAAGCAAGTCTGGTGTGGGGATCAGCAACCTGGATGGGGGAGTATTGTGTTGAAAAACAAACTGAAGAACTTAAAATCCAGCTTAAAAAAGTGGAGTTTTGAGAATGGGGATATCAATAAGAATAAAGTGGAACAATTGAAGCAGCAGCTGCATCAATTTGATACATTAGCCCAGGACAGAACTTTGGGGGAAGATGAAGTTAAGACCATGAAGTCCATTCAGCAGGAACTATGGGAGGTTTCTCTTGCCCATGAATCAATTTTGAGACAAAAATCAAGGATTAAATGGCTCAAGGAAGGTGACAGTAACACTGCCTTTTTTCATAAATCCATAAATTTCCCAAGGAGTTTGGGGGTCTTGGGATTAAGGATATTACTAGTTTTAATGTAGCTTTGTTGGGTAAATGGCTATGGGATTTAGCCTCTAATCAAAACCAGCTATGGGCTAGAATTCTAACATCCAAATATGGTGGCTGGGCAGACCTTAATAATGGCAGAGATAGACCTTGGCATTCTCAATGGTGCAAGGACCTTCGAAAATTAGTTAAGCAGCCTGAATTCAGCCCAATTCATCAACACATGGAATGGAAGGTAGGGGATGGGAGTTTAGTCAAATTCTGGAAGGACAAAGCTATCAAGGCTTTTAATAGAGCCTTTGTTATCAAATGGAAGTGGCTGATGTTCCATCAACCAGACCAATTATGGAGTAGAATTCTCATTTCAAAGTACAAGGGATGGAGAGGATTGGAAGAGGGCTCTCACAAGCAGACCCATTCCTTTTGGTGGTCTGATTTGAAGTCTATAATGCATCACAGCAGCATGGTTGAGGTTTTAAAGCAATTTCACTGGAAATTGGGCAGCGGTGATCAAATATTTTTTTGGGAAGACTCTTGGGTGGGTGATGGCATAACTCTTAGAGAAAATACCCCGAATTGTATCAAATATCCTCTCAAAAATTTCAGTTAGCGGGAAGCATGGGGTCCTTTGGAGAAAAAGGTTGGCAGTGGGAATTCTCATGGAGAAGAAACCTTTTTGACAATGAGCTGGGAAGTGCTTCAGACTTTATCGAACAGGTCACAACTCTAAGCCCTAATGCAGCTTTGAAGGACTATTGGGTGTGGGGTGCTGATCCAAAAGGAATTTTTACTACAAGCACTGCATACCTTTCTATTAAAGGTCATCAACATAATCTCCATCAAAGCCCTTCCCCTTCAACCAGTCCCAATAAAAATGACATGGAGGTGAAGGATGATGATTATCGGGACTTAGCCAAGGAATTGGGAGTTTTTTTTCGCAGATGATAAAAGCAGTGGTACAAAGTTGAAGACTGATATGGACTGGTGGCTAAAGGATAAAGGGTTCCAGGATTTGGTGAAACTTGAATAGGGTAATTATCACCCCCTAGGATGGGGGGGGGGGTTAGTTTTGAAACAGAAAATCAAGTTCATCAAACAGAAAATAAGGCAGTGGGTGATCTGGAATGTAGTTTGTAATTCTAGTACCACTGGTACTCAATTAATAGAATATTATTTTTGCAGAAAAAAAAACAGAAAATAAGGCAGTGGAGTATATCTCAGGGTCATATCAGTTCTAGAAAAGTCCTTAACCTAAAGAGGGAGCTGAATCCTTTGGAGGAGGGTTTCACCAACAAAATCTTATCTCAAGATGAAGTCAAACTTAGGAAATCACTACAGGAACAACTCTGGAACGCAGCCTATGCAGTTGAATCTATGTTGAGACAAAAAGCTAGAGTGAAGTGGTTAAAAGAAGGGGATAGTAACTCCAATTATTTCCACAGATTGATCAACTACATAAGGAGACAAAATGCTATTCAAGGGCTTTTCATAAACGGAGTATGGGTGCATGACCCTAGAAGTGTAAAATCTGCAGCTCTTCATTACTTCAAACAATTTCCCATAACAAATCCAGCACTATATCCCCACAATGCAAATAGTACAAGAGCAAGCAATCAATATACTTTAGCATCTCACACCCATACTCCATTTCAAGCATTATATTTTATTCATATTTAGACATAACTTGCCTTAGGTTCTAGGCCAATATTGGACTTTGTTTTAAACCAGCTTATTGGACTTTAAGAATACATCCCGCAACATCAAATGACTCAAATCCATTACTACAAAATACAAATACCCAAAGGAACTACAACACAACATATTTAAATTATTAGCAACAACCATATTCTCATGTTCATAAGAAGCATAAATACAGATGCATATACTCACAGATTATCAATTGTCGTCAGTGGCGGAGATCGTTTCCTAATCAGCACTGATCACTTAGCAGCACACAGAGCACAAGTAACAACGAACCTTGACAGCGACTAAAGAAGACGAGCAAATCACCTGAGCAGCAAAGTAGACATCATATATACAAAGTTAAGCAATTGCTTTCGAAACATGACAATAGAGACATACCTTCGATGGCTTCCCTGAGAGTCTTAAAGCCAACCACAATGGACTTCCAAAATCGCTTCCCACCCTTTCCTTTCGTAGTTTTCTTCGACTTGCGAAAGTGAGAAAATGTTAAAACGAGGAACGCCTAATGTTAAAACGAAAGGACGCACCTCAATCGATAAGTGGCAGACACGAACTCCACAAAGACCAACTCCACAATGTGGTTGCAGTCACGAAAGCGCAACTCAGTTTATGACAAAGACGAACTTAGGGCACAAGGAGAAAGAAGAAGAACGCCCTGGGAGTCTTAAGGCGAACCACAATGCACTTCCAAAATCGATTCCCACCCTTTCCGGGACTCTTTCCTTTCCTAGATTTCTTTGACCTGCAAAAGCGAGCAAATGTTAAAATGAGGAACGCCTAATGTTAAAATGAAAGGACGTACCTCAATCGATAAGTGGCAGAGACGAACTCCACAAACACGAACTCCACAATGTGGTTGCAGTCACGGAAGCGCAGGCCAGTTTGCGACAAAGACGAACTTAGGGCAGAAGGAGAAAGAAGAAGAACGATAGGGTTCGAGCGCGCGGGTTCTGCAATTTTAGATTTTTAATATATAATGACAACAACATCGGTTTTTTAAAAATAACTGATGTTAAAAACAACTAGGTAACATCGGTTTTAAGAAAACCGATGTTAAAATCAACTCCATAACATCGGTTTTTACCAAACTGATGTTAACAACGACACACCAACATCGGTTTTTCCAAAACCGATGTTAACTACTCCATAGTAACATCGGTTATTTAAATAACCGATGTTAATATCGAGTACTTAACATCGGTTTTTCCGAAACCGATGTTAACTATGTCTAATTATTTACAAAAATGCCACCGCGCTTTTGTTAACATCGGTTTTGAGAATAACCGATGTTAACCGTGCGATGTTAAATTTAAAAATTGTAGTAGTGTAGGCCTTGAATCTTCTTAATCAATGGAGTCCTTTGCTTCTTGAAGATCAATGACAGCGGAATGGAGGAGGAAAGGTGATTGAAGACGCGACTTCAAGGAGAGGATTAGTCAAGAACAAACTCACCACCATAGGAAGCCATGGATAAGATCTTGACGATAAAAGATGAGTGGAGGGAGAGGGAGAGAGGGGAACAAAATTTTGAGAGAAAAAAGAGGGAGGATGAGGTCTGAATTTTGAAGTCTACTTTCTCAAATCATCAAAGTTCCAAAATGCACACAAGACCTCTATTTATAACCTAAGTGTCACATAAAATTGGAGGAAAATTTAAATTTCTATTCAAATTTCACTTGAATTTGAATTTGTGGAGCCAAATTTGGAGTCAAAATTTCACTAATTATAATTAGTCAAGATTCTCGAGTAAGTGTGCTTAGGTATATGAGACATGTACATCATGCATAAGGTGTGAATATATGATGTGACAATCGGATGTAGCAAGCAAATGCTTACCTCTCCCAAGTGCATTTAATGCATGTGAAATTACAAAATTACCCCTAATACAAAAACTAGTCTAGGTGCCTTAAAATACAAGGGCTGAAAAATCCTACATTACTAGGGTACCCTCCCTACACTATGGAGCCCTAAATACAAGGCCCAAAAAAATAATGAAACCCTAATCTAATATGTACAAATATAAGTGGGCTCATACTTAGTCCATGGTCCAAAATTTACCCTAAGGCTCATAAGAACCCTAGGACCTTTTCCTGCATCCCTGGCCCAATCTTCCTGGAGTCTCCTAGCCATGGCCCTGGTGATGGGTCCCCTCCTTGGGAGAATTGCATCATTAATGGGATCTCCAATCACAAAGGTCGAGTTACCATCACTTGTTTGTTTTTCAAAAGGCTTAAAAAAGTCTCATTCTCTTTGATGTTTCGTGAAATAATATCTTTCCTAGGAGCTTAAGTCAAAGGATCGGGCAAATCCATTTTTCACTTGACAAAATCAAAGATTCTTATCTCTTTAGTAATTGTATTATCACATTATTTCTCAATTTATATTGCAAAGGAATATTTGATTAAGTGATATTTTAACCACTAAATCTCATAATCAACCATCTCTATAGTAGAGTAACAACGGTGACTCAATTATAATTTATTTTGGTCGATCTCTAAGTAATGCACCACAATAGTGATAGAACCTCTAGTGAATTTTCTAATACAATGAAGAATTCACAAAATTCAATACCACATATAATTTATGGTACCACCAAAATATTTTATAATTTTATGTACCAAAATGTACAATTCACATGTGAAACAATAAGCTCTCTCTCAACAAATAATGCCTTATCATCCCCTAACATGTATCATCGAAGTACAAACATATACAATAATCATAATTAAATACCACACTTCAATCACACATATATTTTCAACAGAATGACATGCAAAAGACTCAAATTCCACATAAAAAGATTTAACTTTTAGAATGCATCAAGGTTTAAAATTCTAATGGAAAACACAAATTATCCATAAATATAACTCTTGGTCATGATTTCATAAATCAAACAACATGTATCTACCAAACACTCAATATAAGTCAAGAAAACAAGAAATATGCATCATTTAAACAACCTCCACAATATGCTTTAGTATCAATCATCATACTTAGAGTATATACTCATAGCATTACGTATTTCATATAACATGCAATTTTCACTACTAGAAAATAGGCTTTTAACAACACTAGTTTAACATCAGTTTTAGAAAAAAATCAATGTTAACAAAAATGCGATGGCATTGTCGTAAATAACATAAGTATATTAACATCGGTAAAAAACTGATGTTAACATGAGATTGTTAACATCAATTTTTTTTAAAAAAATCAATATTGTGTTTTTACTTAAATTAAAACCCCAAACCTTTTTCTCCCCGCACTCAGTCTCCCAAGCCCTTTAACCAGAGTAGCTCACCACTCTCTTCGTGACTGTCCTCCTTAGTCACCACCGTCAATTGTTGTCACTGCCATCAGCTATCATCACCGTCACCGCCGCCACCACCATCACACTCACCACCGTCACTGTCATTGTTCACCGTTGGCGATCTTAGGGTGCTCAATGCCATTGCCGGAGCGTACAACGAGAACTTTCTGCTCATTTGCATCATCGATGGGATGCTTTTAGTTAGGAGCTGAGGTGTTTTCAGACCATTACTTGCTTCCAGGTCCCAATTATCTCTCATTGACTCTGTTGTGTAAAGTTTTTATCTGTTTATTTTACGGTGAAGGTAGTAAAGTTGCTTTGGTGATTGGTTTTTTTCTGATAGGCTATAGTGAATAACTTGGAAGATGCTCATGAGTTGATTGATACAACAATCTCAACTACACTGAAAGAAAGCAAACCTGTGTATATAAGCATTAGCTGTAACTTGCTTGGGATTCCTCACTCCACTTTCAGTCGTGACCCTGTTCCTTTTTCATTGTCTCCAAGGTCAATTTTTCTTTTTTGTTTTCTACTTGATTGGAAATGTTCATGATTAGTTTCTTATGTTTGTGATTTTTGTTTCCTATGTAGATTGAGTAACAAGATGGGGTTGGTAATGTGCAAAGACATAAGTTTTTAGAGATTTACATAAGTTTTCATTTTATTTTTTTTATTTTATTGTAGGTGAAGTTTTGTAATGTGAATATTGAGATGTTTTGCAATCTGATGTTCTAAGTTTATGGTTGTTGCATGTCTTGCAATAGTTTCATCCCTTATCTCTTGGGGATTGTAATATATCTTTCAGAGGTTCAAATTGTGTCATTGATGCTTAAAATAGGTTTAGCATAGAATACCTTAAAGTTATATGGAGAAGAAAAAAACGTTGGATAAATTCTCTTTTTATTTTTCCTTTTCGATTCCACTCCAGTCTCTACTAAATAGCATTAATAGAGTTTTGTTTATACTGTTAAGTTGTTGGTAAGCTTGGTCATTGTAACTTCATGTGCCATAAATTTTCACTAGAGAAAACAAGTTGACTTTTTTAACTCCATTGGATTAAATTGCATGACCTGATGTTTCTTATCCAAAAGCTTGGCTTTTGGCATGAAAAATTGGTAGTTGGTATATTACTTGCTACTTACCAAATGTTTTTGACCATCTGTGCATGTGCTTCTTTGCTTGGTCAGAGGGGGGCTCTAATTGGTTCTGTTGCATGGCACAATTTATAGAGTGGACAATGTTTTTTGGTATAATGGTAAATGGTAATACTAAAGATTGAACTTGTAACATCCTGTGAGATACTTTTTCACCAATATGGATTTTTATTTTAAGTGCCTGAAGAATCCTTTGTATGAAAAATTTGCATGATTTGGGTTAACTATGAATCGACCATGTCTAGTTTGGTGGTTTATTTAGAAAAAAAATGTATAACATGGACATGGTATAAAGTAGATTCAATGGGTAACATGGACATGGTATTAAATAGATTTAGTGGGTAACATGGACATGGGACAAACGTATTCCATAACTTGTAGCTTAAAATTTGAATTTCAATACATTCCACTATACAAAATAGATTCAGTGGGTAACATGGACATGATATGATAGTAAACAAATTGTATATTACCCAAGACGATTAGTAGTAGGGGAAGTCGACACTCTAAGCAATCTTTATGCCTCTTAGACTCCAAATCAAACACAAGAGAAAGAGAGAGAGAGAGAGAGAGAGAGAGAGAGAGAGAGAGAGAGAGAGAGAGAGAGAGAGACCAAAGATTACACACCTGCAAATGGCTTTTGACATGAGCTATTGTGAGATCCTTCACATCCATGACCTCAAAAATTGACTTTGTGTAGCTCCTAAAATTCATTAGCTAAATAACAACAACTTATGTATTACATTATTATTTTTAAAGGTTGTTGTATTAACATGCTCAATGTAATTTTGTAGGCACTTTTCATTTTGCTGTTTGCATCGTGATCACGATATTAATTGTTGGAGACTGTTAGTGAGCATTATCAAAGGTACAAATGCAAAACATACTTTTGTTAGACTGTTTTTTCTTATGAGTCCTTTTTTACCTTGTTTTATGTGATTAATGACTATTGCCTTGTAAATAATGATGTAGCTCCATGTGGAGCTTGTAGGCCTTGGATCTTCTTTATCAATGGATTCCTTTGCTTCTTGAGGTCTGATTGCAGTGGAATGGGGAAGGAGAAAGAAGAATGGAGATGCCACTTCAAGTAGAAGATGAGTCTAGAAGAAGCCCACCACCATAGGAAGCCATGGATAAGAGCTTGAAGGTAGAAGAAGATAAATGAAGGGAGAGAAAGAGAAGAGCACGAAATTTAGTGTCTCTAAAGAAGTCCGAAGTTTGAAGTTTAATTCTCAAATGATCAAATTTGAAAAAATGCACACATATGACCTCTATTTATAGCCTAAGTGTCACACAAAATTGGAGGGAAATTTGATTTTCTATTCAAATTTCACTTGAATTTGAAATTGAATTTATGGAGCCAAATTTTGGAGCCAAAATTTCACTAATTATGATTAGTAAATTTTAGCTATGGTTCAGCCCACTAATCCAAGATCAAGTTCAAGATTCTCCACTAACTGTGCTTAGGTGTCATGAGGCATGTAAAGCATGAAGGACATGCACAAAGTGTGACTATATGATGTGGCAATGGGGGTGTTGCAAGCAAATGCTCACCTCCCTCTCTAAAATTTAATTGGATTGGGATTTTCCCAATTCAATTAAATTTATTTCTCAACACACACATCAAATATTCACTTAATGCATGTGAAATTACAAAACTACCCCTAATACAAAAACTAGTCTAGGTGCCCTAAAATACAAGGGTTGAAAAATCCTACATTTCTAGGGTACCCTACCTACATTATGGAGCCCTAAATACAAGGCCCAAAAATAATGAAATCCTAATTTAATATGTACAAAGATAAGTGGACTCATACTTAGCCCATGGGCCCAAAATCTACCCTAAGGCTCATGAGAATCTTAGGGTCTTCTCTTGCATCTTTGGCCCAATCTTCTTGGAATCTTCTATCCAATGCCCTTGGAGGGTGGGATTGCATCATTCCATCCTCCTTGAAAAGAATTTGACCTCAAATCCATAGGTTCTTGAAACTCAGGGATTCTTTCCTCAACACCTGTAAAAAGAATAAAAACATATGTATTAGTGATTTTGGGTATGTTAGAGTAGGGTAAGGACTGAAAACCCCTTTCCTGGCCGTCTTCCCATGAGAGAACATAGTTTCTCACCAACTCAATGAGTGGTGCTACAAGTATAGAAAAATATGGGATAAACCTTTTGTAAAAGTTTGTTAAGTCATTGAAGCCCCAAATTTCCTTTATACATGGTGGAGTAGGCCACTTAGGAATGACCTTTATTCTCTTAGGGTCCATGAGAAGCCCTTGATCACTATTTAAAAAGTTAAGGAAAGTAATGAAATAAAACATACCTTTTACTTTATTTTCATGTTGATTATTCCTACAAAAAATTATGACAAACCTAAGGTGTCCTATATGAGAACCTAAGTTTGTATTGAAACAAAAAATAAGAACAAACCTACCTAATGAGTCCCTATGTACACAAATCATGAAGATGTTGGGTGCATGAGTGATTTTACAAAAGAGGGTTGCACCATTCAACACATTCATCATACCACCTATCATAGGGATTTGGTGCCTCATAATACTTATTTTGGGCACCAACAAAGCACAAGGATTTAAGCTCTTACGAACCAAACCCTCATCCAACAACTCCTTTACTTGAGGAATAACCTCAAGGTCAAGAGGTATGGCGGTGCTAAGGGATGTTTCCCTTGATAGGAGAAGGTAGAAAGATTGTTTAAGAAGGAGTGCTCTTTTTATATCACCTTTTGTTGCAAAATGATTTTCCTTCTTAACAATCTTCTTGGAGGAATCCTTTTCCTCTTTTTCCTCCCCCATGGCCTTTGAAGACAAGGCCTTACTATCTTTCTTTTTCTTTTGTTTTTCTAGTTTTTCTTCCTTATCCCTTTTATCTTTCATAGTTAGTTGATCCTTGGCCACCAGTGAAGGTGTTTGAGGATGCAACACAAATTTAGTGCCAAGATGGGTGAGGGTAATCTCATTAGTTAGGCCATTGTAAATGATCTTCCTACCAAATTGCCATGGCCTTCCTAAAAGAATATGCCCTGCTTCCATCAGAACTATATCACAATTAACTTCATCCTTATATGTCCCAATGGATAAAGGTACCTTCACTTGTTGGTTAACTATCATTTCCCCTTGCTCATTGAGCCATTGAAGTTTATAAGGTTTTGGGTGGGGAATGATAGTGAGGTTTAATTTGGAAACTAATCTTGTGCTACAACAATTGCAACAAGATCCACTATCCACAATGAGAGAACAAGTTTTATCTAAAATTTTGCATCTTGTATGAAAGATGTTCTCTCTTTGGGATTGAGATAGATCACAAGATTGACCTCCAAGGAGCCTTCTAACCATTAAGAGGTCACCTTCTTCATGTGGGTAGACTTCCTCACTAGACTCTTCACCCCTTACTTCATCTTCACTTCCACTAGAGGAAGGGAAAGAAATAGTCTCCTCTTGACTACTATAAATGTCTTGACCCCTCATGATCATGGTTTTCTTTGTGGGGGCATTGAGAGGCAATGTGACCTCTCCCAAGACATTTGAAGCATTTAATGTTGCTAGTCCTTTCTTGGGAACTAGTCTTAAGGGTGTATTTCTCTATGGTCTTACCCTTATCTTCCTTGGGTTTTGAAGGTGTAGCCCTCAAAATTCCATGGGCTTGGTCCTTCCTTGGATAAGAGTGAGAGCCATAAGATTTTGAAGAAGGCTTTCTTTTAAGTTGTTACTCCACTCTTATACAAAGTTGGACTAGCTCATCTAGGTCCCTATATGGAAGGAGTTCAACCTTATCCCTCACTTCCATATTAAGCCCACTAAGGAACCTAGCTATGCTTGTTCTTTCCTCCTCCCTATCTATGCTTGTTCTTTCCTCCTCCTTAAGTCCGGCTCTTTAAAAGAGTAGTTCCATTTGTTGTCTATATTCTTCAACACTCATACTACCTTGTCTAAGCCTTTGGAGCTTGTCCATAAGCTCCCTTTCATAGTAGAAGGGAATGTGCCTCTTCCTAAGGACACTCTTAAGATCATTCCAATACTCTACTGGAGGATCCCCATGAATCCTTTATTCCCTAACAAGGGAAGTCCACAAATAGAGGGCATACCCTTGAAAGCTAAGGGTAGGCAATGGAACTTTTCTCTCTTCGCTAATATGATGGCAAGCAAAGAGTTGTTCAACCTTAATTTCCCAATCTAAGTAGGCCTTAACATTATCTTTTCCATGGAAATATGGGAGGCTAATGTTAACCTCTTGAGGCCTTCTATCCTTTTCTCTTCTTTGGGAATGATGTTTAGTATGTGAACTATGGAACCCTCTATAATACTCGCTAAGTTCTTCACTTAAACTCTTGCAAGAGTCATGACTACTATAGGAGACATGTTTGTCTCTTTTCATTTCTTTCATTATTTTTCTTCTTTCTTACTCTCTTATTTTCTCTCTTTCATCTCGACTTATTTCTTCCACTCTTTTTTTTCCTTTTTCTTTTCTCTCTTGTTTTTCTTTCCACAACTTAAGGGATCTCAACTCATCTAATATCTTATACAAGGGGTCCTTAGGAGTAGAACCCTCACCATTAACACTAGATGAAGAATGAAGACTCATGTTGGTTCCTAAGTTGTGGTTCTTTCTTATTGGGGGTTTGAAAACAAAAGGTCAAAGAAACTATGGTTGAAACTAGCCAAAATAAACACTAAAAGAGGTGTGAAAGATAAGGTAAAAAATAATTGGTAACAAGCAAGCTATCTAGGTGGTTTGACAATGGAAGGTAAAGGAAATAAGCTATGAAAGTAAGCAAGAAATTAAAGTGCAAGAAATGCAAACTAGGCAGATCCTAAGAGTGTTTGGATGACATCATTTAAGGTTCCCAACTAAACATTCACTATCCTAAGGGAAAATTGCCTAAAATTATTACACACAAATGGAAGTAGGGTGACCTATTGGAGGATCCCAACTTACTTCCAATGAAATGCCTTTATGTTACAAAATTTGAAAGCAAAGAAAATTGCCAATTACAAAATTACAAAAAAAAGTCCTCAATTTTGGTGGTTGTTCTCTCTTTGGTGATTCACTCAATTTGGAGTGCTTCTTAGGCCAACAGCTCTTAAGGTGGTTGGCCCCTTGCTTCTTGACTCAAATTCTTCAAGGGATGGCACCAATCCTCCAAGATTGGTATAAAATAGGCACCAATTATAGAAAAAATTTCGAGCCAAAACAACAAGCACACTTCTCTTTTACTTTTTTTTTCTGGACACTAATTTTTCTGCCAACTTGTGTGATTTTTAGTATTTTTTTCCTTTTATCCAAATCACTTGGTTCCTTTTTTATAATTTTTTCCAGATGTCTAGAAAATTAAGTAAAACATTCAGCTCAAAATTCATAGTGACCAATTCCCAGTAATTTATACACATTCATATGTTCAAGCTGCCAACACTAGCGATTTCAACCTAGAAATCAAGAGTAGTGTTTATGTTGCTAAGGATTGGATAGTTACAATTTGTGTTTGATTATGCTCAATTATCTTGAATAACACAATTCAAGAGAGCTTAAGACTTATTTTGATTCACAAATCCAGCCACAATCAGCACCACAACTCAACTTCATCACAGGCATCATGTAGGAAACTTAGAAAACAAAAAAAAGTTCAACAACAAGACTACTTTTAGGAATTGATTTAGAACATGTTATGAACTAAATAACATGCATGGATTAGACTCAAAATTCAAAAGATAGGCTAAGAATGACAAGAATACATGAACAAATGTATCTAGAATTCAATCAAGAAAATGAAAATTCAACACAAACTTAGAACATAATGTGACAATTATTATGACTAAACATGACTCTAAGACAACATGGATTAAGTGATTTACACTTAGATTTTTGTGTTTTTTTTTTCTAATCAATATTTTGGAAGAAAATTTAGATCTCAAGGTTCAACACAAGAAGATTATGACTGAAAATTTATAGAACCTAAAATCAACACAAAAACATGATTCAAGAGTAGATCTATAAAATTTGAACTATAGAAATGAAAGAACAAGTGTAGATCTAAGATTTAATCGGTTTATTTTTTTTGAATCTACTCTAAACAACACCAAACCACAAGTCGATGGAGGATATACATGGAGAATAAGATGAAGAACAAGAAATTAAAGTGAATTGATTGAACAAAAAGACAGAGGAAGCAAAAGAACATCACCTAGATGAAGATGCTCTTGATACCACATGATGTAGCTCCATGTGGAGCTTGTAGGCCTTGGATCTTCTTCATCAATGGATTCCTTTGCTTCTTGAGGTCTGATTGCAGCAGAATGGAGAATGAGAAAGATGAATGAAGACGCCACTTCAAGTAGAAGATGAGTCTAGAAGAAGCACACCACCATAGGAAGCCATGGATAAGAGCTTGAAGATAGAAAAAGATGAATGAAAGGAGAGGAAGAGAAGAGCGCGAAATTTAGTGCCTCTGAAGAAGTCCAAACTTTGAAGTTTAATTCTCAAACGATCAAAGTTGAAAAGATGAACACACATTGTGGCGTCCCTAAATAATGACTAGTTTAATAGTAAAAAATTAAATAGCAGAAACCATGGGAATTTTTTTTTTCTTTTTCTCTTTTTTTTTTTTTCGCACTGTTATTCATTTCACGGTAATTAAATTCAGAAGGAAAATTATCACTGTAAAGTCCTGAATGGCCAGTTCACAACTCTATTTGGATTCATTTCTTTCTGATCACTCAAAACCTCTAAACTAATTTGCTCTTTCAAAAAGAAAATATACCTGCCATCATTTTAGGTCGTTACGTGAAAAATAATAAGATGTGGTCGGTAAACCCTTTTCAAATAAAGTTTGTTAACATTTCCTTTTCAAATAACAAGTTTAAACATAATTATATTTATCATCTAAAATTGTCCAAAATATGGGAGTTTGCAAAATAACATAATGACATCCAGAGCAAAGGTAACAACTGTGGTGGCTTCAGCCACAATATATACAATTATAAAAATTTCTATACAATAGGTCTACCCACCCAAAATCAAAAGAGTAAACCTAGCAGCCTGAATTAGATACACCCACCCATAAAAAGTATGTATGCCTAGTCTAAGGAGCCGTCTGCTACGATGAAGAGTCGTCACTATTCGCTGTCCCTCCAGGGCCGGTCTTCTCTGTAGAGTCTGCCTCAGATGCTGGCATAACATCCTCTGGAGAATCAACATCAGGGAGTGGGTCTTCATCATCCTCAGGTAAGTCAAGGGCGTCCATAGCAGGTTCAGGAGGTAACTCCTCTGGGTCCTCTTCAAGATCCTCTTCAGAGAATGACACCTCTATCACTTGGACCGGCTCAACTAGTCGATATGGAGTAGGTGTAGGTAGTATCCACTCCACAGGCTGCTGAAGTGTGCGTGCGGGTTCCTCCGGATGTAGTAATGAAGTAGCAGTGAGTCGAATTGTGCCACGGAATCGACACCTCTCATTACCTTCGAGGGTCTCCCAAACACCCTCTAGGCACTCCATCACAACGCGATCATGGATCAACTGCGCTGCCATCGCAATCTACAAGAGATAAAAGAAAGAGGGTAGACTCTTTCACAAGAAATCTAACTACACAGGTAACATACAATGCATCCCATAATGGCTACGCATAGTCAAAAATGTCTTTCTCAAGGGATTTCCTCTCTGGTAATCGATTACCAAAGTATGTAATCAATTACCAGTGCCCAAACACGAATTACACAGCTTTTGCACATTGGAAACTAAAATTTAAACTGTGTAATCGATTACACATAAATGGTAATCGATTACCAGTGCCCTATCACCCCGTGTAATCGATTACACCCAACTGGTAATCGATTACCAGTGCCCTATCACCCTGTGTAATCGATTACACCCAACTAGTAATCGATTACCAGAGGCCATTTAACATCCTGTCTCCATTTTTAAGCCCTATAATCGATTACACACCCTTGGTAATCGATTACCAGAGGCTAATTTCCAGATACCACTCAAGATACATAGCTAGCCAGCCGCCACACAAGCCTCCTTGCTTCGTGGTCTTTGTTCTTTTATTGGTTGACTGCTAGGAGCTCGCCTGTTTAGGTACGTCACAGGTTCTCACTGACTGACTATGCCCGGGTTGTGTCGGGATTAGTCAAGCTTGGTTTTGGGCAATAGCACCCCACCTGACGTCCCCAAGGTCCCCTAACCCTCGCGACATATCTCCAGGTACCACTCTGTGGTTAACAAACAAAAGTAGGAAGACTGACTCTTCCACTCTTTCTCACCTCAAGCTTATTGGATTATGGGGCACCCGTCTTATGTGGTACTAGGTGGCGATCGGGTGATGGCGCAAACCAACTCTCCCACTTCCACAAACCAAACAGAAACACACCATCCCCAGTTGCCCACCTTCAAATTGAGCTCATGCACTCCTACGTAGCCCTTATCCTCGTTCCTCTCAGCACCGGGTCCCCATCAACCCCTCCAAGCTTCCACAATATCCAAACAATTCAATTCCAAATATCATGAAACTACCCTAAACCAAGAAAACAGAGTAGAGGCAGAAAACTCTGTCCAAAACTCACTCAAATACCACAGCTTTCCTTACTCATATACCCCAGTAACATTCTCTTCGTTTTGATTCGTTAACCGTTGGATCGCCTTGAAAATTTTACTGGAGGTTCCTAGTACATAAATCTACATTTTGACCTTTGGGATCTACTAGAAAACATCTAGAACAAGATATGTACTACCTTTACCGTGACTAGTGCTGCACAAACATTTTTCTACACATTTGGTCAAGTTTGCTGCACAATTTGAAAGCATTTTTCTGCATAATATGGCAGATTTCGAATCCAACTTGCCCACATCCAATTTTACTCAAATTGGATCCTACAAGTCCTAAATCATGTATAAATCATATTTGAACCAAAAACAAGCTTCAGATCAAGGTAAATCAAAATCTAGGTATCCAAAACCCATCAATTTAGTGAATTTTCAAGGTTTGAGAAGTGAAAATGAGAATTGGGTAATTTTGGGGTAAACTCTCATCTCAATCAAGTCTATAACATTGATTTAGACTTGTTCAAACTGGTTTTAAGGTGAAAACCCCAGCCATTCAAAATTTGACCTCTCAACACCCAATTTACCCTAAAAATGGCTCTTGCTTTCACCTTTGTCACTCATTTTTCTCATTTGCTCTGCCCAAGATTTCCTACAAGTCCTAATTGACATTCTATACTAGAATCAACTCACTTTAGACTCCAATTTCCACTAACCCCAAATTTGGCTTTTCAAACCCTCAAAATCTCACATTTTTCCACTCACATCACTACCATTCTCACATTTAACCCTAAGTTAACTCTCCCCATCATCTCTACCAGTTTTCTATCAACATTTTCAGCATTCATATATCACAAAGCATCATCATAAAACCCTAAATCAGAATGGGTAATTTGGCTCACATCAAACATGTCAAGTTTAGCATGATTTCAACAAATTCCTTCACAAATAATTACTCTAAGGAAATAACCTAGTAGAACTACCCATCATAACTCCCCAAAACCCAACACCCACGAATTTCATGTGAGAAGAAGTCCACCCATACCTGAAATTTGAAGCCCCACGAAGTAGAGGTGTGCTTCAAGACTCCGAATATGGCTTCTCCTTGCAATTTGGAGTAGAAATGAGGAGGAATTTTGGAGCTATAATGGAGGCACAATGGAGAAGAAGAAGAAGGAAGAAAAGCTACATGGAAGGGAGGAAAGCTTCTGAAATTTCTGAATGAAGAGAGAGAATTTGGCTTTTAAAAAAATGATTTTCTTTTCCTTTTTTTTTTATTTTTTATAAAGCAATGCCACATGTCCCATTTTAAGTGGAGCAATAAGGGCCCACCTTTTTCCCTTGATTTGACTTCATACTCAGCCACAAATGAGAGAAAATTTTGACCTTTTGAATGCTGAATTCCTGCCTCAGTTTTGCGTGCCGCCTCTCTGATTCCAGTTCCCCACGTTTCTCTGCACCCGTCGGGGCCCATTTTCGAAAGTAGGCAATATATATATCAAAACGCTCAGAATGAGACCCTGAGCGTGGTTCAGAGGTTGGTTTTGTTAAATTTTAAGTTGCACGCAAAACAATAATTTTTAGACTAATTAATTGAGAATTAATCTATAACCGTTTGGTTATGGGTTACTCTTCGTTAATTAGTCTAACCCGCGTATCTTTCCCCCAATGTACATACTTCTACCAAGACTATATATATACACTGAATAATACACACACACACACACACACACACACACACACACACACACACACACACACACACACATATAATTATTTAGATGCAACACTTACAAAATGCCGGGTAGAAATTCTAGGATGTCACACACATGACCTCTATTTATAGCCTAAGTGTCACACAAAATTGGAGGGAAATTTGAATTTCTATTCAAATTTCACTTGAATTTGAAATTGAATTTGTGGAGCCAAATTTTGGAGCCAAAATTTCACTAATTATGATTAGTGAATTTTAGCTATGGTTCAGCCCACTAATCCTAGATCAAGTCCAAGATTCTCCACTACGTGTGCTTAGGTGTCATGAGACATGTAAAACATGAAGGACATGCACAAAGTGTGACCATATGATGTGGCAATGAGGTGTAGCAAGCAAATGCTCACCTCCCCCTCTAAAATTTAATTGGATTGGGCTTCTCCCAATTCAATTAAATTTTTCTCCCAACACACACATCAAATAGTGCACTTAATGCATGTGAAATTACAAAACTACCCCTAATACAAAACTAGTCTAGGTGCCCTAAAATACAAGGGCTGAAAAATCCTACATTTCTAGGGTACCCTACCTACATTATGGAGCCCTAAATACAAGGCCCAAAAATAAGGAAATCCTAATTTAATATGTAGAAAGATAAGTGGGCTCATACTTAGCCCATGGGCCCAAAATCTACCCTAAGGCTCATGAGAACCTTAGGGCCTTCTCTTGCATCTCTGACCCAATCTTCTTGGAGTCTTCTATCCAATGCCCTTGGGGGGTAGGATTGCATCATATAATTAATGTATGAGTGAACCTTAGATTCTCGTTTGAGATGGAACAAAATGATTCTTGCAGATAGTTTGTATTAATCATTGTATTGAATCTTGAATTGTCCGTTTGGACAGTTTGGGAAGAGTCATATTTTCATAGTAGATTCATGCATAAAGGTTAAGTTTATTTTCTTAAATTTGATTAAATTTCAGTACAATACATTTCTAGTTGTTCTTTGAGTGCATACTTGATTGTCGAGGAATTAATTTCACCACTTTCATATCGTGTACTTGGAGATCAATGCGAAATGCTGTCGAAATTTCATGAAATTTAAGAAAAGAGACTTAACCATGACGTATGAATCTACTATAAAAAATGTCTTCTTGAATGGGATAGGACCACACCTTTAATGAAAAAGTGAGATTTTCATGCATCGAATAACTTTGTGAGTATCACAGAGTTATTAATTAGATGGATGGAAGTTGGATGAACGCATGTCATATGAGCCTTGCATGTGAGGAAGGCATGGAACAATTATTGCAATTTTCTTCCAAAAGAAGTGGACCGGATGAGGACGAAAAACATTTTTTCCCTTGTATAAACTGTTTGAATGGGAGACGACAAGTATTAGACGACATATGCAAACATCTTCTGTGTGATGGGATTAAGAAGAATTAAACGACGTGGATATGGCATGGTGAATTGATAGACATGCAGATGGGGTTCCAATTTGAACCGTTTGATGTAGAAATGGGAGATTGCTTAGAGGATATGATTCATGATCTTGGACAAGAGTCTTTTTAGTAAGCACATACCCCTATGTATGATACATTGCAAAGTGATTCGAAGAAGACTTTGTATTTGGGGTGTAACAAGTCGTTGACAAGACTCTTTTCAGCAATCACATACCCCTATGTATGATACATTGCATAGTGATTGAAAGAAGACTTTGTATCTGGGGTGCAACAAGTCATTGACGCTATTGTTAGTGGTGTTAAGTTTGGTTAATGTGAAGGCCATATATGGGTAGAGTGACAAAAGCTTTAGTTTACTCCTTTAGGTAGTGCATGATATGCTTCCAAAGGAAAACAGATTGTCAAAAAGTTACTATCAGGCGAAGAAGATATTGTGTCCGATGGGTATGGAGTATCAGAAGATTCATGCATGCCCGAATGATTGCATACTATACATACATGATTTTGAAGAAATGAACAAATGCCATAGGTGTGGGGTATCGTGGTACAAAGTCAAGGATTATAACGACCGTAGCAGTGATGAAAACTCGAAGAAAGGCCCCCCAGCGAAGGTGTTGTGGTTGACTGAAACTCTAATGGAATGCTCTGCCATCCGACTGATGGAATGCTCTACCATCCGACTAATTCCTTACATGGCATGCACATGGGAGAAACTCTACATGTGGAAAGACCTTACATGGCATGCACATGGGAGAAACTCTAATGGAATGCTCTGCCATCCGACTGATTCCTCCCAGTGGAAGAAGATTAATCGTTTGTATCTGGATTTTGACAAAGAGGCAATAAATATTAGGCTTGGACTTGCCACTGATGGAATTAATCCCTATGGAAGTATAAGCACTCAACACAGTCTGTGGCTTGTTTTGCTAGTAATTTACAACTTGCCTCCTTGGTTGTGTATGAAGGGAGAATACATGATATTGTCTATGATGATATCGGGCCCAAGACAGCCAGAAAATGACATTAATGTTTATCTAATTCCCTTGATTGAAGACTTGACAAAGTTGTGGGATGAAGGGGTTTTAGTGTTTGATGGGTTTCAAAATGAGACTTCCGATTTGCGTGTAATGCTATTTTATACCATTAATGACTTTCCAACATATTGAAATTTAAGCAGATACAATGTTAAGGGCCATCGTGCATGCCCTATCTATGAAGAAGACACAAGCTACGTACAACTGAAACATGGAAGAAAAATAGTATACACTAGGCATCGATGTTTTCTCAAACTTTATCTCCCTTATCGGCGATTGAAGAAAACTTTTAATGGAAGTCAAGATCATGAAAGTGCACCGATACCGTTAACTGGTCAACAAGTTTTTAAGATGGTTGAACGCATGAATACTATATTTGGAAAGACCCAAAAAAAGAAAAAAAAGTAAAACTTGCATATGGAAGAAAAGGTCGATATTGTTTGATCTTTCATACTGGTCCGATCTAGTTGTCAGACATTGATTGATGTTATGCATATAGAGAAAAATTCCTGTGATAGTGTCATTAGGACGCTCCTTAAAATTTAAGGCAAGATGAAAGATGATTTGAATACTCATCAAGATCTAGCTGAGATGGGTATACGAGACCAGTTACATCCAAGGTCTGATGGTAAGGAAATATATACTTGCCTCTAGCTTGTCATACTTTTTCTATAAAGGAGAAGATAAGCTTTTGTCAGTGTCTACATCATGTCAAAGTCCCACAGAGATACTCTTCAAATATTAAAAGCCTTGTGCAGTTCAAAGATCTAAAGTTAGTTGGCTTAATTGCCACGTCTGAAGCAGTAAAGGAAGTTGCAGACAAGATTGTAAGTCATTTTCATTTGTTAGTGGTCATTGTTTTATAATAATTGTTGGATTGAATAAACCAATTTTTCTATTCACTATAGGATTCCTTGGAGGAGAAGGCCTCACAGGAAACCTTTGTCTCCCATGGACGTCAAGATGTACTGACTGTTGCCATTGGGTGACCAGAACACCTTGGTCGTGCTCGTGCTATTGGAGTCGGTGTCATGATCAAATAGTACTTTGGATCGGCTCCAAGGACCTCCTACACGTCTTCCTCCATGGCTCCCAAAGAGCTAAAGCAGATGACACAAAAAATCAGGGACCATCCAGAGGAGTCGATCACAGAAAAAATGACTCGACAACTAATGTTGTCCTTCAGCTAGATGTAGTCTCAGTTTCAGTCGCAGATGCAATCATAGGGACTCGCACTGCCTCCTGAGCCTGAGGTTGGTCCTTCTGGCACTCGCGTCAATACAAAGGAGAGTTGTGTTGATCCCTCGGGGCAGGACCAAGACACAGGTGAGTTAGAGAAATGTGGATTATACGTCGATGAAAATCCTCCCTACCTGGTTGCCTTTGGAAGATTTTATGAGGGGTCGACCACCGTTCAAAACATCCCTTTGGGAAATGATCAAGTCAAGGTCGGTGTTGAGGAAGTTCGAGATGCTGATGCTCGCATTCTTATACCCACTCAAGAGGTTCGGTTAGTAGGGCAGACACTTAACGCTTTCCTTGCTTGGCCGATACATCTTGTGAAGCGTTTGTCAAAACATGTATTTCATTGTCTTGCTTTTAACAAGTATAGAAAAATGATTTTTTATAATTAAAATGTTCACTATCATTAAATTATGTTTATTAATTGTGTAGGATAAATAGGGAGTTGAGGGACTAGTGAAACCTATAGATAGGCCGGATCCTGATATCGATCCACTATATTTGATGACATTGATCATCCCACAGTTTTTTCTCAAGTCATTGTAGGTTATGTGGGATTCTATCGTATTTGGGGTGTATAATGACAACTTCCCCTTGTACATAAAGCATGAAGATCTTTCTGAAATAGCACACGGTGGTCAATGTCTAAGCATCTATGTTATACAATTGTGGATTCTGTAAGTCATTTTACATTATTGTTTATTAGCTAACTTATTGTTTTAAATTCATACATAATTTACTTTATTTTAACAAAAATAGGCATATGAGTGAGACAAGTATGGGAGCAGGGAATGTCGATGTGTATGGATTCCTCAAGCCATAGTCCATACAGAGATCTGAGCAATCACAATTTGAATCAGAAAGTTATATTAAAAATTGGATGCATAATTCAAAAAGGGAAGTGTACCTAGGAGCCTACTTGAATGGGTGAGTTAAACTGAACAAATGAATTTAAATAATGTATGCACTATAATAAGTTACTATTGTCCACTACAGTGCACATTAATAAATGGTCTTCATATGTCCTATAAGGACAATGCTGTCATCTGGTTTTGTTTCTTGCATAATAGACCCGACAACTACCTAAAAGGAATTATTAACATATCGGTTGTACCTTCTAATACATTTGCATTATCATTACTCGTGAACATCAATATTTCAATTGTACAATACGCATGCATTTTTTTATTGAACAATGCTTTGAAAGGATTTAACGATAGTCAACAAAGTAAATTCAAGCTTGTTGCTAGATGGATTGTTGTTAAAGTAAGTGATTTAAACAATGCTTCTTGCCTTAAAAATTATATTGTATTACTTTCTACACTAATTTGTTCTTAACTTTGAATATCTAAATTTCAGAATGTATTTAGTGTAATAAGCAAAAAGGAAGCACTGAGTGCAGATTCTATTTAATGTATTGGATGTCAACGATAATCTTAGGAAGTTTCAAGAATAATTGGAAAATGGTAATTGTTAATTTCAAAAGTAATTCAATTTGTTATAATTGTTATTATATATGCTTATTAACTTATGTTTTATTATATCACACTATATTTTAATGATGCGAGATCATTGAAACCAGAGAGAATGAAGACACTTCGTATCTAGTGGGCTATAATATCTGAAAGTTAAAAATGAAACAATTGGCGTTTAAGTAATTTTAGAATTTCAGTTTTCTTAATTTACATTTTTTACAATTCATTTTTTGTATGCACTTTAAATATTATTTTTTTAATTCATAGTAAATATTCAATTTTTATGGATTTTTTGCTAAAAAAATGTCTTAAAATAGTCTAAAAATTATTTGGATTGGTTCTGATTTTCAATTTGCAGGTTAATTTGGGGTAATTAAAAAACAAAAAACATATTAAAAACTACAATAAAAACATTGATTTTCAGTTAAAATCGATGTTGTTGTTTAAAAACAATATCAATTTTTGGAAAAACCGATGTTAAGTTTGACACACAACATTGGTTTTACCGATGTTGGGGAGTACAAATCAACATTGGTTTTTGCTAAAAACCTATGTTGTAAGTCTAACTTAGCATCGATTTTATAAAAACCGATGCTTTTTTGTACATGTCATACCCTAATTTCATCCAGGAACTATCGTTTGTTGATCTTTTGATCCTTGCTAGTCGAATTGAGTTGTTCGACACTAGTTAGCGCGCAAGACGAAGGATCATTCGACGTTTCGGTAAAGAATATGGAAAATACCAAAAAGGGAGGGAAAAAGGGTTATTTTAGGCCTTTTTCTGAACCCTGGCTCGCCCAGGCTAGCCTCTGGCTTGCCCGGGCCCCCAAATAGCTTAAGGGTGAAGTAACCAGCTCACCTGGGCGAGCAAGGTTACTTTAGGTTGAAGCAACAGCTCGCCTGGGCGAGTTGCCATGACCCCTAATGCCATCTTTTGCTATAAATAGGCGTGAGGGAGGCTGAGTAAAGGGTCCCAAGGTCCAGGATTGAGAGAAATTGAGAGAAATCAGAGAGAAGAAGAAGAAGAAGAAAGAAGAGAAAAATGAGACGGAGGCTCTACCAAAATGCGACTGTGATCGACTTCTATATCGTTCTTTGTTCGTTCTTCATTCGTCATTCAGTTAGTTTTTGTTTTAAGGATTTGAATGCGATCTATGCACCCTTAGGGGTCCTCTTTTATTTTGTGCATTTTCATCTCCCTCTTCTAGCATCAGAAATCCCATTTTCTTCTTGTAAAGTAAGTTTAAACCGATCATTGATGCCGTAAGTTATCTTTAAAAAAAGATTGAATGTTAATAAGCAAAACCAAAATAAAACCAACTCATAAACTTCTTCATTTCACCAAATATTGGTTGAGATCGTTTCAAGGTTCAACACCTTAATGATTCTCTCCGCTTTTCATCAAACATCACTTGAGGTCGTTTCAACGTCCAACGCCTTAACGACTCTCCTCGCTTTTTTCAAAGTTTAAAACATCATTTCAAAGATCACTTGAGGTCGTTTCCAGTGGGATTGTTAGAAAGTTAGGCCATTCAGTTAGTGTGTAATGTTTTATCATGACTTCTTCTTTATTTATGTTCCCTTTTCCTTTTTATCTTCTGTTTTATCCATATTTGTATATAACCTTTGCTATGTTGTTGTGTTTGGTGTGTGTTTGTCTATCGATTACATTCATAGTTAGAAATATTTTTTTCTACACACACATGGCACATATACCTCGCACACACATTGAGATATTAGGCCCTATACCTGGGTCTATGTGAGCCATAAGGAGTGGAGGTCGATCTGTGGTCATGTTGGGTCTCCGACTCGCTTGATAATAGTGAAGCCTCATCTAGAGTTTCCTCTTTTGGTGATGCATTGTCGTTGATAGTCCTTATCACCACAATGTATTACCTAAGAGGATGATATCTCTAGAAGCCAGTAAAGTTACATGAAACCACCCTTAGGAGTTATCACTAGAAGTGGACTTTTGGATCCTTTCCATTAGGTTCCTGAATTAGGGAGCACATAGCAAACTCACTCTGGCATGTTCCTTGATCGCATCATGCATCTCTTCATGGTGTCGTAATATCATTTATGCATTTATCATATCCATGCATTGCATTTGCATAAGTCATTGCATTATCATACATCTTCATTTAGCATGCTTTTGTTATGCCAACTGCATACATTCTATTTGGGAATTGCTAGTGTACCCGACATTCTTTAAAAATGGCAAAACTGCCCCTGCCTTCTTTCTCCTTCTGAAAGCTGTGTTTTTTTTAAAAAAAAACCAGAGCAGCCATTGTTGCGCACTCTTCTTCTCGCTTTTCTCTCTTCGTGCCGTATGATCTTTTGTTCCTTGGCACAGGTAGGTC